>NW_021319255.1:8653-87000 GCF_001605985.2 Dendrobium catenatum | reverse complement strand
TAAGATCGCTTTCTCTCTCTCTCTCTCTCTTCTCTCTCTCTCTCTCTCTCTCTCTCTCTCTCAGGTCTTCTCAAGTCAAGGGAACAGTAGAAAAGATCTGTTCAAAAATGTTGAACTAAGAGCTTTTAAATAGAGAGAGCTTCAAAGGAGCTCATTAATTGCAAGTTGCCGATAATATCGTCCAGGACGATTATACAAAATCGTCCTGGCCGATCAGTACAAATTCCATGAGATTGGCCAGAGCATTCACCCTGGAATGCAAAACTGGGACGATTGAAAAATTAGCTTGATCGTCCAGGACATCTCACGATCGCCTAGGCCGATCAGTTCAAATCAGAGGAAAATCGTTCAGAGCATATCTCTCTGAATTCCAAGCTGGCCGATATTTATCATCCAGAAAGTAACTAAGGTTTTTGAATAGATCATCCTGGTCCATACTGAGATCGTCCAGGAGGATATGATCGTATCAATCATCCCTTAATTACTTCCTTAATTTGTATGGTTAAATTAAGGCATAATTATGAATATCGATCCAGGACGATCCTAAGATCGCCTGGTGATTCCAAAATACAGAATACCTTAATGTTTATGGCGGCTATTCGTTTCTGTTTTAGGCTTATTCGTCCTGGCCGATACACGTATCGTCCAGGCCGATTGGCTAACGACGGCTTCCTTAATTAAGAAACCCTGATTAGATTTTTTCTGTTCTTAAGCCCCGATCGTCCAGTGACGGGATGTAAAATATGTCCCTGGCCGATTTTGAGTTAAAAACTAAAATTCTAAGTTCTCGAAGTTGTTGTGCTGTGATGTAGGTTACTTAGCAGTTTAGTCACATCAAGTATTACAATTGATTTCAAGAGGGGAAAAGATAAATATTACAGTGACTGATCATACCCTAATCTACCCTCATCGTTGAGCTGGCTCCATTTTTCATCCCTATCTTTGATTCCTGAAAAGTCAGTAGTAAAAAGATAGTCAAGTGCAAGTAAGAGTGTTTGCCAATCCATCAAAACATATTTTGACCTAGAATTTGCAATAAAAAACTTCCCTTTTTGGATGTGGCAAAACACTACAAAAAAATTATTAAAAAAATAGCAGTTTGTTGTGCAAGACACATCCTAAAAAACACTCCCCCTTTTGACATCTCAAAAGGGGGAACCAAGAACCCAATTTTTTTTTTTTGTATCGAGGGCAATGAAGATGATGTAGTATGTTCATTTGATTAATTTTAAAAAAACTTGTGAGTTAATGAGTTACAACATCAATAATATCCAAAGAACTGTAGAATATCCGATCATGATTACCCATAGCTCAGACTTTCTTTAGGGTAGACTCGTCTTTTGAAATCAATGACCTATCAAAAAATTTAATTGGAAATGAGGAACAAGAATCAATTCATTATGGGTTTAAGAAAAAATATCTTTATAGGAATAATGGAATCCAAAAGTAAATTTGTCACAAATCTCAAAATAAATCGAATCAAGCCTTTGATACATGAAAACTTCTAAGTTTTTAAAGGATTTGAAAAGAGAGAGGAGCTTGCTTTTAGTGGGCTCTTTTATGCCTCTTGTCAACTGATTGGTGCTTGTGCAATCTTTTCCTTTTTGAATAAATTTTTTCAATTTGCGCCATTGCGCATCTTTTTTTGGCAATCATTGGCCCATTTTTTTATTTTTTTTATTTTTGCAGCTCTTATGTCTCTTTTTACAACTCTTAAAAAGTGCTTAGTTGTGGTATATCTTCTTAGAATATTAAAGGATATAGGGGGGCCTCGTCCATAACATAGGAAGAATTTATCACAACAGGAATCAATATCAAAGAACAAGAGTAACAAAAGACTCTTGATGTGAACAAAAAACTTTTAAACATTAAAACAAGATAGAAATTTGCTTAAGAAAGCTTAGAAAAAGATCTTTAATTCATACACAATCTTTAATTTTGAAATAGATTTTTGATTAGCAAAAGAAAAACTATTCCACTAAAATAGTTAGAGAAAGAACAACAATCACAAAAATTTTTACCATCTAAGAGATAAAGAGAATGTAAAAACATTGACTACAAATTTTTCAAAAGTAGGACAAGGCATATGGATATCAATTTCAACAGAATGATTTTGAAAACTAAACTTTAAAAAAGCACACAAAAGAAAGTAAAACACACCAAAAAAAATTAATAGAGTAAAGGAAAAACAAAGAGCACAAAAGATAAGAAAAAATAAGTTAAAAGAAAAAGAACAAAAGCAAAAGAAAAGCAAATTAAAGATCAAGGATTATGGCCATTTATCTGTCAATCACACCCAAATCTGGTCCTTAAAGAACTGACAAGTGTCGAAGGCAAGTTGGTTAGTAAAGATGTCAGGCCAGTGTGATTTTCAGTTGTCATATGTTAACTCATGTCTCCCTTAGTCACATGATCTCTAATGAAGTGATGCCTAATGTCAATTGTGCTTAGGCCTTGAATTGTTGGATAGGATTCTTAGAGATGCATATGCACTAGTGTTGTACAAAAAGATTAAAGATGGTACCTACAGGTTAAATCCTAAATCCAATACCTATTAGAAGCCCTCACAAGAACCTCCTTTTTGCCACCTCGGCAAGGCAGAGAACCTATCTTCTTTTGCTTCCTCCTGAAGCTGGCAGAGAACCACAATTAAATGCTGAATCCTTACCTTTATCGATCCTTCCACGGACGAGAAACTCTAGACGAAGAAGAAGTAGAGCGATCCTTAAAGCAACCCTTTTGAATCCCCTCACAAGCTCCCCCTCACAAGATCCTCTCTCTCTCTCTCTCTCTCTCTCTCTCTCTCTCTCTCTCTCTCTCTCTCTCTCTCTCTCTCTCTCTTTCTCTCCTCAAGGTCTTCTCAGGTCAAGGAAACAACAAAAGATTGTTCAAAAACGTTGAACAAGAGCTCTTAAATAGAAGAGCTTCAAAGGAGCTCATTAATTACAAGTTGCCGACAATATCGTCTAGGACGATATACAAATCGTCCTAGCCGATCAGTACAAATTCCATGAGATTAGCCAGAGCATCGCCCTGAATGCAAACTGGATGATTGAAAATTGGCTTGATCATCCAGGATGATCTCGCGATCGTCCAGACCGATCAGTTCATATCAGAGGAAAATCGTCCAGAGCATCGCCCTGAATTCAAGCTGGCCGATATTTATCGTCCAGAAGTAACTAAGGTTTTTGAATAATCATCCCGGTTGATCCTGAGATCATCCAGGCCGATATGATCGTATTAATCATCCTTAATTACTTCGTTGATTTATCTGGTTAATTAAGGCATAATTGTGAATATCGTCCAGGACGATCCAAGATCGTCCTGGCCGAACGATCCAAGATCGTCCTGGCCGATTTCCAAAAATACAGAATACCTTAATTGTTTATGGCGGCAATTTCTTTTTGTTTTGAGCTTATTCATCCTGGCCGATACACGTATCATCCAGGCCGATTGGCTAATGACGGCTGCCTTAATTAAGAACCCTTGATTAAATTTTCTGTTTTAAGCCCGATCGTCCAGGACGATGTAAAATATCGTCCTGGCCGATTTGAGTAAAAACAAAAATTCTAAGTTTCTCAAGTGTGTGTGTGTAGGGTTACTTAGATTTAGTCACATCAAAGATTACAATTGATTCAAGAGGTGAAAGATAAAATTACAGACTGACTCAACCCTAATCTACCCTATCTTGAACTGGCTCCATTTTTTCGTCCTATCTTCGATTCCTGAAAAGTCAGTAGTAAAAGATTGTCCAAGTCAAGTAAGAGTGTTTGCCATTCATCAAAACATAGTTCATTGACCTAAATTTGCAACAAATTCCTTCCACATTCTCTTTCATCAACAATGAGGGCAAGAGCATGTAGAGGAGGAGGAACACTAGTTTCATAAGGATAGGGTGACCTTCTATCATGTAGAGTAGTAGCGGTCTTTCCTCTAGCATCATGGTGCTAAATGTTCCTTTGGATTTTTCACTATTTCTGAGTTTTTCTTATATAAAAATAACTAAAAAACAAATTTTTACTAAATTCAAACATAATCAATAATATATAAGTTATAATTATCAAATTCTCCCAAACTAAACTCTTGTTTGTCCTCAAGAAAATAAGAAATTTGTAGTTCTAATTAATTTAAAAATCAAAGTAAAAATTGATAATTTAAAATTATTAAAATATAAGATAATACATCATGTTGAAGATGTAATTGAAATGAATAATATTATAATTCTAGTTTAAAAAATTTCTAATAATTATCCTGACCTGTCAACCTTATCATTACTTATTTTGAACTAATATATTATTAATATAATCATTGACTATTAAATTTTGAATTAAATAATGAAGCTTTAAAGATTAGGTGTGTTTATAGTTAAGATTGAAATTCATTAGTTCATCATCATCTGTACTAGCTTTTCTATCTTATTTTTGTGTATTTAGGTATAAAATTGCAGTTTAACTTTATGCTTTTAACTGGTAACAATTTTTAATGTACTCTTCTTTTTATATATTTTTAGAATTCTTATCATAATTCTTTTCTATTCATTCACATAGAGTACATAATTAATATTTTTGGATATTAATTTTGATTATAATCTCTTGCAATCTTAATGATTTTAATGAAAGGATTTAATAACATCACTAGTTCTAATTTCAAGTAAATATGATTTCCAATTTTAAGTTACTCCTATTTATTCTTTAAACTTAATTATTCATTTTTTAATTAAAAGGTTAATGTATAAATTTATAACATATAAATTTAAGTTAAGCCAATAATTTGAATGATTTAAGTTGGTTAATTATTAGTTTGAGTGAGCCAAGTAAGTTATCAATAGAATACACATTAAAATCCTTGTATCAAGCAATATTTGACTAGTTACAATAGAATTCTTCTGTTACTTGTATCAAGCAATATTTGGTCACACTTTGTTCATAGGCTATGAGTGAGCCAAATAAATTATCAATAGAATACACATTAAAATCCTTGGATTCATTGATAGTAGTTACTTTAGCATCATAGTTACTATGTAGGCAAAACATAATTTTCTTAACTTTCTCAGAGTTTGAAAGTTCTCTACCTATAGCATACAGGGATATCATTATATTGGTAAATCTAGAGAACATGTTTGAGATAGATTCATTTGGTTTCATATGAAAGAGTTCTTAGTCGTATAATGGAATATTCAACCTAAATTATTTTACTTCACTAATACTTTTATAGGAAATACATAATGTATCCAAAATTTCCTTCCTAGTAGTACATATAGAGAATCTTATATAGTCTTCAGATTTTAATTCAGAAAAAATAGTTTAAACATTTAGCATTTAGTTGAGCTAAATCTCCATCCTCGTTGCTCCATTTATTAAATGGTACTTTAGTTTTGATGCCATTAATAAAATGAAAGGGTACAGAATAACCTTATTGTACCAAAAATAATATGCAAAAATCAATAGAGTGCAAGAAACTAGACATGCAAATTATTAAAAATCAAATGGTATATTGTCATACAAAGGCGAATGAGTTATATATAGAACAACCCTCTACAAATTCCAATTTCCAAAATATTCCATTTGATCTTTTCTTATGGATTTTTAAATCATAATTTTTGGACCCTCTATGATACTAATTGAAAGTTCAATAGAGGTTTTTAATCCTCGTTGAACTTTCCCCACAAACACGAAGAGGGGGGGGGAGTGAATTGGTTTTTTAAAAATTTAATATGAGTGTAGAGTACAATTTGGAACATATAATATGATTAATTCAAAATTTTTATTTTAAAATATTTCCTAATTTATAATTGGTAGTATAAATCTTATTTTCTTATTTGTTAACATCAAAATCACAAGCTCTAGATCTTGGATTGCAACACTAAGCACCAAATACCAACTACTGTATCCTGGCTCGACGGACATCTTTCCTATTTTTTATGTATAGACAATTCCTTCCACATTCTCTTTCATCAACAATGAGGGCAAGAATTTTAGAGAGAGAACTTCCAGGTTTTTAGAGAGAGAAATGGAATTTCAAAATTTCATTTTGCAGGAACGGTCAAATAACTGATGGTGGAGGACGATTGTCGGCACATCACCGGTGATTATCCGAAGGAAGATTGAGGAGCTTCATCGAAGGATAAGGTGTCGTCGAAGGTTTCGATCAACCTCCGGCAAGATCAGAAAGCTGAAGTAGAGATTTTACAGCATTCTCGGTTGTCAAAATCTCAATTGATCATCGAAGATAGAAATGGAATGGAGTTCTTAAATTCTATTCTTGTAGGTAATCTGCCTTTGATGAAACGTCAAAGTGCATTGGTGATCAGAGAAAATTCTGAAACATTGGCCAAAGAAGCTAAGTATGTGGAAGGAAAAGGTAAGTCTGTAGTTAAATCAGTGGACATGGTTACTCCTAGAAGTATGAAACAGCCTTTAATTCCATCTGATAATGTTGCGTCGACATCTGGAACGAATATTTTTGTTAATCAATTTGTGAATTTTAATGCAATCCCTAGACTCTATCGCAGCGCGATAAATGAAGATTCACGAATTTTGGTTAATAACAATGTTCATTCCGTTTTTAAAAAAGCAAACCCATCAGATGGAGTTAAGATGACTGAAGAATTGCCCAACTTGATTGATTATGTTTCTAAGAATCCGTGGAGTAAAAAGCCATATATTAAACTGGATTTCAATGAAAATGATGTGTTATTATCGGAGGACGGAAAAGATGTGAAGCTCAATGTGGATTTGGAGGAGTTGAATTCAAAAAAATTATCTAAATCACTGGTTATCAAAGTTTTTGGGAAGGATCTAACAGGCCATATGGTAGCATGGGAGATAAGAAAACAGTGGAAGTAATTTGGCCAATTTCATCTTACTACATAAGGAAGAGGATGGTTTCTTTGCTCATTCTCTTCAGAGGAAATAGTGGAAGAAGTTCACTCTAGAGGACCGTGGTTTGTAAACGAACACATAGTAGGAATGGAAAGGTGGTGTCCCAAATTTAGTTCTTCTTCAACAGATAGACTTTCTTCTCTAATATGGATTAGAATGCCACACCTTCCTTTACAATGTTGGGATGAGAAGAACATAGCTCTTATTGCTTCAAGAATTGGAACTCCAATCATGCTAGATGGAAATATGTTTCATTGGGGAAGAAGAGAATTTGCTAGAGTATGTGTGAGAATACAACTTGATCAAGCTCTTCCTCTAGGTGTTTGGGTTGATAGCATGGGTGGAAGATTCTATCAACAAGTGGAGTATGAGAAGATATCAAACTTTTGCTTTAATTGTGGAAAGATAGGACATGTGGAGAAAGAATGTATACCTATGAAACAGATCCATAAAGAGGTGGAGATTACTGTTGAAGCTGCTAAAGATGAAGATTTAAGAGGAGATCAATTAAGCCGTAAAGAAATAGCTTATGGGCCTTGGATTTTGGTTAACAACAATAAAAAGAAGAGGATTCCTATTAAGAACAATAAGTGGTTCAATCCAAATTATTCCAGATTGGTTAAAAAATCTGTTGTTAAAGTGGATGCTGCTATTAAAAATCATTATGGATTAGAAGCTGATAATGGTGAAGAAATTCAGGTTGTACCAAACAAGGTGTGGTTCTCTGATCATCAACTTGAAGAAGGGGAAATTCCAGATTTATCACAAGACTTCAACAAAAAGGGGAAGGGATGCTTGCGAACTCAGGTATATCCTATGGGATTATCTGCGAACTCAAGTAATCCCTATCAGGATTCATAAGGAAAAATTCAGGAACCAAGTAATACACAGATGGGTTGTCATAAACCGTTTGTAGTCAGTATAACAGCTGAAGAAAATTCTGTGCAGAAGAAATTTTCGTCCCCTGTTTTTTTAACAGGAAATATGGATGTAGGTACATTTGATGCTGAACTCAAAAGAAATAATAAGTTTTCTATTCTTCATATTGTAAATAATGAAGAAAAGATGGATCCTTTGAAGGATAAGGCCCTGGTTGTAAATGAGGAAAAAGAAATAGAATTTGTTGGGATTTCTGATCGAAAGGAATTGGTGGAGAAGCCAGCTAATGGAGAAGTTAAATTCAAACTGCAAAAAGAATTAAAAGCTCTCAGAAATAATTCTTTTAAGTCTAAAACTAGAAAAGGTGATGCCAAAAGTATTTGTAGTGGGTCTAATCCCACTTCAAAGAAGAAATGACTTCCCTTATATTTTAGAATTGTAGGGGGGCTAGAAAGATGACGGCCTCTAGGTATTTGAAAGATATTGTTAAGGATAATGATGCTCTATTTTTGGGTCTTATGGAAACCAAAGTCAGTTCCATGGATCCTTTGGAAGTTAAAAAATTTGTTGGTGATAAGTGGGATTCTTTTTTATATCCGGCAATGGAACTTTCAGGTGGTTTTCTAATTTGTTGGAGGCATGACTTGGCAACATTTGAAGTTATTGAAGCTAATGAACAAGTAGTGATGGGAAGGATAAAAATTAAAAACCATCAAACTTGGATGGTTGGCATAGTTTATGGTAGCAGGGAAAATAGTAAAAGGAAAATGTTATGGAGTAATCTAGAAAGTCATCATGATGGAAAAATTCCATGGATCATAAAGGAAGATTTTAATTGCATAACTTCTCAAAGTGATAAAAGAGGAGGTAGGAAGTTTATACACTCTCAAGGTTCACTAGATATGATTTCTTTCATGAATAGAGAGGATCTTCATGAAGTTGGACACGTGGGTCCTAAATACACTTGGTGCAATAACAAAATTGGAGGAGGAAGGATTTTGGAAAGGCTTGACCGTTGTCTTCTTAACTATGTTGCTCTAAATCTTATCCAAACGGCTGTGGTTAAACATCTAGCAAGGATAGCATTAGACCATTGTCCTATCTCCATCAAAATCTAGGCTAACAAGGTAATAAATAGAATAAGTATTATGTTTGAAGACACTTGGTTAACTTATAAAGCTTCTCATTCAGTGGTTAAAGCTTCATGGAATAAACATACAAAAGGTTCGGCTACATATGTTTTAAATACTAAATTTAAAAGGACTTTGAGATCCTTATTCTTTTGGAGTAGAGAAAAGCATAAAATCTGTTAGAAACCAAAGAAAAGCTGAAAAAAGAAATCCTAGAGTTACAATAGGAAGAAATCAATATGGGTGGTTTAACAGAGCTGAAACTTTGTATTTTAAAGGCAAAAGTTGCAGAATTTAACAACACTTTGGGAAGGTTAAGTATATGGTGGAAGCAAAGAGCCAAAGTACAATGGTTAAAAGATGGAGACATTAATTCCAAATTCTTTCAAGCATATGCATCAGCAAGAAGAAATGTTAACAGAATAAATTGTGTGAAAAATGAGGAAGGATTCATTTGTGAAGACAAACATAGCATTGAAGAGGCTTTTATAAATTTCTTCAGCTGCAAATGGAGGGCTAGAAACTGTTGTATGAATGGATGGTCGTTACCTACAAAAAAACTGGATGGAGAAGATTGTGAAATTCTTTGCAAAGAATTTAAATTGAAAGAGTTGGAGGACATCATTTCAAAATATGGTTCCAATATTTCACCAGGTAATGATGGCATTACATATTCTTTTTTTTAAAATCCTATTGGTCTATCATTAAACAAGATGTTTGGGCTTCCATTAATGAATTCTTTAATTCGGGTTCTCTTTGTCCTAAATGGAAGGAAACCAATGTGGTATTAATTCCAAAGGTTGATTCTCCTATGCTTCCTACTAACTTTCGACCAATTAGCTTGTGTAATTCCATTTATAAATTAGTGGCCAAAATGATCTTAAATAGGATGAGTTTCATATTTCCGAAAATCACTTCCATGGAACAAAATGCCTTTATCAAGGGAAGTTCTATTTCTGACCAAATTCTTTTAGCTCAAGAATTGTTTAATAAATTTAGACATTCTAAAGCTAAGAAAGGTTTGGTTGCTATCAAAGTAGATATGGAACAAGCCTATGACAGTATGTGTTGGGCTACTTTGGAAAAAGTGATGGAATGGTTTGGTTTTCCAAAGCCATTTTCTAAATTAATTTTGGAATGTGTTGTTAGTCCAAAATTTTCTATTTTGATAAATGGTGAAAGTTCAAAATGGATTGAGGCTGAATGTGGATTTAGACAAGGATGTTCTTTGCCTCCATACCTTTTTATTATGTGTTCACAATTGTTGACGGAACAATTTGATAGTTTTGGAGAAAGAATTGGTATTAAAGTCAATCCTAATGGCCCAATTATTTCTCACTTGATGTATGCTGATGATATCATGATTTTCTCTAGAGAAAATAAGAATTGTATGAAGGAGGTGGATAATATCTTAAAGAATTATAGTAGCTGGACAGGACAAAAAGTTAACTTGCTTAAATCTGTGGTTTTATTTAGTAAAACTATGAAAAAAGAGAGTGCAATTCACTTCTCAAAGTTATCAACATGAAGATGGTGAAAGAAATGGAATATTTGGGGGTATAGATTGCCCTTAGAAGATTAGTCAAATCAGATTTCAGTAAAATCATTGTTAAAACAGCGGCTAAGATGAACATATGGGGCACAAAATTCATTTCTCTTGCAGGCAAAGTTTCTTTGATCAATGCTTCAGTTCTTTCTTTACCAACCTTTTTATCTAGTCATACTTTGATACCTTTGGGGATATTATATGAAGTAGAGAGAATGTGTTGAGATTTCCTATGGAATAAAAGAGATGGAAGCTATGGAATGCATTATGTCTCTTGGAGCTCTTTGTGTAAGCCAAAATAAAGGAGGATATGGTTTACAATCTTTAGTTGAGAGATTGGGTCCTTAGATCTAACATGCTCTGAAATTTATAACAAAACCCAATATTCTTCTCAATAAAGTTATTAGGGAAATTTGGGAATGTTTTTATGGGACGGTGCTAATACAAGTGGCAACTCTTACACTGGAAAATTATACAAAATGGTGTTGAATTCTTATTCCTGTTATGAGATGGTCCATTTCAAATGGTGAATATGTAGACACTTTCAAAGACATGTGGATTTTGGATAAAATGTTAAGATAGTAGGGCCTTTTTGTAACTATTATTGGTCCAGATTTCAGTTAAGTATCAGATTTCTATAACACGAGGAAATTGGGATCTCTAACAAATTGAAAAATCTGTTTGGAGTACTCTTATTCAACTGATCATCTCCATTCATTCATTCGGATCATGGTGAAGATAAGCTGGAATGCATTAAATACGTTAACAACCGGAAAATCAATAGCAGCTACTGCTTATGAGAAAATTTATGAAGATTTCAGCGATTGATATATTAAAAATGGAGAAAGAAACTGAAGTTAAAATCGAAAGATTGTAGTTTTGGTGGAGATTAAGCAGAATAGCATTCCAACATTTGCTTTTGTCATTATAAAAGGCTTGCTGAACAGGGAGGTTGTCCGAGAGGGTGCTTAGAGTTGGGAAGACTCAGAACATATAACATCCAGCATGCTTTTTGATCAAAAGGTATTAAAAAGGTTAGGTGAGTGGCATGTTAACATTCCAGAGTTTGATTCATTTACTGAATGTTTATCAGTTATTATTTAAATTGTCTTCTTCGAATCCTTTTCTGGGAAATATGCTTTGCTCTGTGATTTATATCTTGGAATAGTAGAAAAAGCTAGTTCATGGAGGAGTTGACGATAGCTGTTCTGCCATTGCTTCAAGATCTGTTATCCAGACTGATCATCATTTTGATTCTGGTTTAATCAGTGAAAACTGGGATGCTGATTCAGCTTTTTAAGCTATCTCAATCTTCTTGGCATCCTCCTCCTCCGGGTTGGTCAAGTAAATATTTGATGCTTCAGTCTTTTTCATAATAATAGCACTGGCATTGGAGGTATTTTACGGACTGCAAGGCCGTGGTATTGCTGCTTTTGGTATTCAATGTCTTCATTGGGATTTGCTCAATGGACTATTAGTCAAGCTTTCTTTTAGAGATTACCATACAATATGGATGCTTGAAGTTAAAGGTATTGGATTGAAGGTGATAATTCTAATGTCATCAAGATATTTCAAAATGCCTTTAAAAATCAATGTGTTGATGAGAATTCCTAAATTCCTAAGATTTAGATTTTCTTCTTCTTAATTTTAAGCATTTTTATTTTTTCTTTTGCTAACAGAAATTGTATTAAGTAGCTCATTTTTGTACTAACTATGCCCATTTTTCATCCTTCTTTTGGTGATGATTATTTAGGATAAAGTTCCTCCTTCATTTTAGATTTGTTGAAGGAAGAATTCTTGTAAGTAATGGTAATAAAACTTTACTATTTGCATTTTCTCAAAAAAAAAAAAAAACAATGAGGGCTAAGAGCATGTAGAGGAGGAACACTAGTTTCATGAGGATAGGGTACCTTCTATCTTGTAGAGTCGATCTTTCTCTAGCATTCATTTGGTGCTAGATGTTTCCTTTGGATTTTTCACTATTTTTGAGTTTTTCTTTTTATAAAATAACTAAAAAACAAATTTTGCTAAATTTAAACATAATAAATATTATATAATTTATAATTATAAATTCTCCCAAACTAAACTCTTATTTGTCCTCAAGCATAAGAAATTTGCACTTTAAATTAATTTAATAACCAAACTAAAAATTTATATTTAAAATTACTAAATATAGGATAAAACATCATGGTGAAGACATAATTGAAATGAATAATATTATATTCTGTTTAAAAAAATTCTATAATTATTCACTGACCTATCAACCTTATAATTACTTATTTTGAACTAACTATATTATTAATATAATCAATTGACTATTAAATTTTGAATTAAATAATGAAGCTTTTAAAGATTAGGTGTGTTTATAGTTAAGAATTGAAATTCATTAGTTCATCAATCATCTGTACTAGCTTTTTTTATCTTATTGTTTGTGTATTATAGTATAAAATTGCATTTTAACTTTATGCTTTAACTGGTAACAATTTTAATGTACTCTTCTTTTTCGTCGTTTTATATATTTTTAGAATTCTTATCATAATTCTTTTTTATTCATTCACATAGAATACATAATTAATATTTTTGGATATTAGTTTTGCTTATAATCTCTTACAATCTTAATGATTTTAATGAAATTATTTAATAACATCACTTGTTCTAATTTCAAGTTAATATGATTTCCAATTTTAAGTTACTTCTATTTATTCTTTAAACTTAATTATTCATTTTTTTTAATTAAAAGGTTAATGTATAAATTTATAACATATAAATTTAAGTTAAGCCAATAATTTGAATGATTTAAGTTGGTTGATTATTAGTTTGAGTGAGCCAAGTAAGTTATCAATAGAATACACATTAAAATCCTTAAGTCAAGCAATATTTGACTAGTTACAATAGAATTCTTCTGTTACTTGTATCAAGCAATATTTGGTCACACTTTGTTCATAGGCTATGAGTGAGCCAAATAAATTTTCAAGTAGTGTTAAATGTAGAGTAGTAGCAGTCTTTCCTCTAGCATCATGGTGCTAAATGTTCCTTTGGATTTTTCACTATTTATGAGTTTTTCTTATATAAAAATAACTAAAAAAACAATTTTTTTATAATTTCAAACATAATAAATATTATATAATTTATAATTATCAAATTCTACCAAACTAAACTCTTGTTTGTCCTCAAGCAAATAAGAAATTTGAATGTAGAGTAGTTAAGCCAATAATTTGAATGATTTAAGTTGGTTAATTATTAATTTTTCAATCTATTAATTTTAATATAGTAATCATCTAAATTATAATCCATGGTTTTATTATTATTATAATTTTATAAAATTTTTAATTATTTTTTTATTCTGGTTAAATAAACAATAAAAAAGGGTATATGTTAATGGAATGCAATATAATAGTGTAAGCTTATGGTGATATAAATCAAACGTAATACAAATAAAATTTAAATAAAGTCAATAACACGTACTATTCATATGAATGATAAAAAAAGACTAAAACATGTGATATATACAAAACTAAACAACTTATACTAGATAACTAGTACTTAAGGCATCACTCTAACATAATAATGCAATGGCTCTTATGGCCATAACAAACATAAAGATGGGTTGCCTCCAAAATAGTGTTAAGTTTATAATCCTTAGCCAGACTTGCCTTGATTTAATAATTTGGTTGAGGTTCATAACTACCACTCCTAAAGTTATTTCCACTAGGATATTTTCATTTCTCCTTTGGATAAGCTTCAGTATTGCTAGGCAACAATCCAAGAGGCTTACTATTAACTAAAATTGTAAGCTGAACTAATTGATTTTTAAATTTTTTAATAAAAGTAGATTGACTTTGCAATTGAGTTCCTAACCACATCATTATGTCTTCTAAAGGTGACTTTTTATTTCCAAATGGATAATTTTGATTTAATCTTGAAGGATAAGGACTAGGATTAACAATAGGCTAGTAAGGATTGTTCCAAATTCCTCCTTAATTATTTTGCCTAAATTTCATCTATTATTACAACTAATACTATTTAACCAATCAAAATTTGGATGGTTTGTCCAACCTAAATTATATGTATTAGAGTAGGTATTATTTTATCTTTCAATTAAATTCACACTTTCAATCCCTTTCACACCACTATCTCTAATATAATTTAAATCTTGATCTTTCAATTGTATAGATGATTCAAATATTGATCTTGAACTGATCCCTATTAGGTTCAATTTTTTAAAATTACTACAATTTGTGCAGTCAAAATTGGCAAAGCATCCAATTCATTAATTCTAGCTATTAGCTTGCCATTAGAAAATATTAGTAGACATTTTCTCTATTAATTCATATGCTTTCTCAAATAGCTTGGATATTAAAGATTCTCAAGCTGTTATATCTATGATCGTTCTAAGATATCCTACTAATCCATTATATAAGATCTGAATAATCAACCTATCATGTAAGGCATGATAAGGACATTTCCTAGGTATTTCCTTCTCTCATAACTTTCATAAATTGCTTCTCCTTCAAACTATGCAAAAGATGTGATATCATTTCTAAGTTTGGTAGTCTTTAAAAATTTAAAATATTTAACAAGAAATATGTGAGCCAACTCATTCCAAGTGGTAATAGAGCTTGGTGGGAAAGAATTTAACCACATTTTAGCCTTATCTCTTAGAGAAAATGAAAATAATTAAAGTCTAATAGCATCATCAATGACACTATTATACCTAATTTTTTTTCATATTTCTTAAAAAACTTGCTAAGTATAAATTGGGATAGTTAAAAGAAATTTCCCCAAACTGAAAGTTTTTAACCATCTGAATTTTGGTAGATTTTAATTTAAAATTATTAGAATGGATAGTAGGTTCATTAATACTTTGATTAATTTTGTCTACTATAGGATTAGCATAATCACTTAGTTGTCTAAAATGATCTTAATCTTGTACTGGTTTAAACATTTTTTTATAAAAAAATTTGCTTTTTAAAATTTTGAGTGGGTCATTTCTATCTCAGAATCAAATAATAAAAGTTCAATTCTAGATATACAAATCATGCAATAATGAATATATAATCAACAAATAAAATAAGATATAAGTAGGTCTAAATATGCATTTATTTTAATAATATAATAAAAATTACAAAAAGCATATTACTTCTTGACAACGGTGCTATAACCTTGATGGGGGATATGTGTGAACTAGTGTGTGTAGCCAAGAAAGGCTTGTTACACTGTGTAATGAATGCTTATTCTTGTTAATGTTGAGTGAAGCTTAGGCTTTCCTTGATATGTTAATAATGAAATCTCACTTAAATTTACACAAGTATACATAACAAATTAAGTAACAAAATGATTAAGTAGAGTGTCAAACCCATGAGAAAGTATTATACATATAATAAAATTATTATTTGTTATTATCAATGCATAATTTATCATACTAAAATTAAAATAAAGATTTTGAAGTTTATATCTTTTGATAAAAATAATAAATGGTTGATATAATGTTTTTAATAATATTTGTTATTGATGAATTCAAATATCATCTTTTTCCTAATATGACTCTTAATTAAAGATATGATCCAGAGCAAGTGTATCCTTAGATCTCTATTGAGCTAGTAAGCGTGAAAGGAATATATGTTGACCTCCTGCAATTATAATTTCTCCTTAAGAATATAAAATATTCAAATATCATACATCTAGATATGTCAACATTCTATCTTAGTATTCCTGATTGGTCTTTCATTCTTACATCGAAGCTATATATCATACTAGTTTATAACTACACATATGGCCACTATATGTATTAAATGAAAAACGAGATATAATAAAAAATATCATTAAATCTTTAAACAATTGGAGTTTTTATTAGTACTTCTTCTCTTAACATCATCAATCCAATAAAAGATATTTAGCTAGATATAGAATAAATGATAAGCAAACTCATTTTCATTTTATTCATAGAAGAAAATAACTACAAATGAAATAGTGGAATATTTACACCAAGTAGGATCAAATTTTCTCATATACACTCCTTCCTTCAAC
This sequence comes from Dendrobium catenatum, assembly GCF_001605985.2. Classification (NCBI taxonomy): domain Eukaryota; kingdom Viridiplantae; phylum Streptophyta; class Magnoliopsida; order Asparagales; family Orchidaceae; genus Dendrobium; species Dendrobium catenatum. The sequence goes on along the minus strand of NW_021319255.1, from coordinate 70,537 downwards.
TGCATATTTGCTTCAACAAAATATAGACTAGTTCTATCGTGTACGTCCTTAGTCTCCCTTATATTTTACTTTAAGAGGGAATTAGAGGAGCATATTAAAAAATACTAAAAGTTATATAAGTAATTGAACTCTTTTACAAACAGAAAAGAATATCTATTTGTAAAAATATATAAAAAGGGCATCTAGCACTTGAGAGTGTGGCATTGTTGTGCCTGAAAGTGAAATAAATCCTCAGAGCTAAAGTATTTACTCCTCCATGGTGCTTGATGACATAGAACAGTTATTTAATGAATAGTAACAACCTTTCACTGAAACAACATGGCCCTTAGAAGTTACAGTTATTAAGAAATGATGCTGTTGAAATTCGAGCACTATTATTCCCAAGTGGGTGAAATGGCACCGAGATGCTGAAATGTCTAACATCATAGCATTCAATATCCTGATAACCTAGAGTTGCCATGCTAGCTTTCTAACACAATGGTGCTTCAAACACTGCTGTGGTGGATGTTTTACTACTACAATGCTTGCAAATAGAGAGCATAGTGTTGTAATGTCTAAAAGTGATATCTTGATTGTGATGCCCTATAATCTAATTTGGAAAAACTATTTTTATTTTTTAAATTAATAAATTGATATACCCAATTTCTTTTATGAATATTAAAAGCACCATAAATAAAACTATCAATCAAAACATAAATAAATACATATGTATGTAATTCTCAAAAATTATATACACTACTTAGGAACTACAAAATCATGTCATAGCTACTATGTCCTGAGTATAAAAGAAAAACTAAAATAAAATAAAATAAAACTTAAAAAATTCTGATTAGCCTCGCACTCTTGATCCTCTACCCTGACTTGAAATCATTTATTCACATATAATGAGGTAAAAATTCCAATAGGTCACCAAAACTTACAACTAAATTCAAAGCACGACGAATGAGCAATATGTATGTCAATAGTCAAATCTTAGTAATTACATTAATATGATTATTAAATCAGCATAGAAATATTAAAATTCACATGCAGTAGTAGTAAAATCTATAAATAGTAAACTACTTTGGTACGAAAGCCAATAAGTAGTAAACTACTATAAGTATTAAATTTATAAATTAATCATCATATTTGTAATACCAATAAGTATAGAAATCGGATAAAGCATCGAATCAAAATATCAGCAAAGACTATTGAAATTTAAATCAATATAATAAAATTATATATGAATGAACACATGATATCCATTTTTTTTATCAATATTAAATCAATATCTTAATCACATGCATAATATATCTTGCATATCACTTATTTAATGAAGGTATCTTGCTTTTTGAATCAATAAATTAGTAATAATGTTAATAATAAATTCATATAGTAATATGAATAATGCCTCCATAACATTTATTTCAGTAGTCACGCTAAATAAGTAGAAATTTTAACTATACGGTGTTTTTCGGTATCATATTAGTGCTAGTAAATTATTGGCTCAATAAACAAAGTCATCACTTTTTGCTAATTGGCATATTAATCATCTACTTATAAATCTCAATCAGTGTATGTATTTAAAAAAAGCTCACCTACCCACTATCTTGTACAGGTTAATCAGTCTCCAATGAATGGGTTTACCAGTCTTTACTTTTTTCCACACTCATATTATTATCATAGTACTATAATTATAATAGGGATCAGCTATTACTCATTCACATAATCACATTCATTTTTAAAATGCATTGTAGTAAATAAAGCAAAATTGAGCTTAATTCAGAAACTACCAAAATGTCCTAATTGTATATAATAAAAATAATACTAAGCAAAATTTTATGTTTTTTTAATTTAACTAATATACTAAGTATTATATAAAATAATATCTTAAAACTTTAATTGAATTAAATCACTTTTTCAAGATGTCAAAATAATTTTTTTAGTAGGCAAAAAGTGTTGTATTTTAAAATCACTAGGCAAAAAATCTAAAATAAATATTCAAAACATTCATAATCTCAATCTCCATAATATATAAAAGTTATGTAATGAAAGTTTTATCAAAACAAAATTATTATCATTTTTTAGATACAAAAATATAATTTTGATTAAAAAATACCAAAAATATAAATCTTTAAAAACGGTCCCAAAATCCCCATTTGTACTAATTGGTGTCAATTTCTTAAGGATTTTAACTAGTGTCAAAAAAATTATGAAAAATAATATGTAATTAAAATATTATAATATCTATGCTATGGAAAAAAAAAAATTTGTAATTTAGACTTATATTTACTCCCAAAAAAATAATTTATTTGACAGCGTTATCATACGGGTAGGTATTACATCAACGATATTGAATATAACATAACAGTAGTGTTCCTTCTGGCACCGTAGCACTTAATGTCCCAAAATCCCCATGTACAAAATTGGTCATCCCAAGGATAATACTAAATGAAATTTATTATTTTGGTACTAATCATACCGTATGATATCTATAGTACTAGAAGATCACCCGTGTACGAAGTTGGTCGTCCCAAGGATCATCCCAAACAAACAGAAGGAATTTTTACATTTTGTGTTGTATAAAATGTTATAAAAGTGGAATAGTTCATTTGAAAAATCTTGTTGGACAATTCAAAATTAAACTGATTATATCGTACGATAGGTGTATCATACTATATGAATAAAAGACAGATGTCTTGAAATTTAGGGTTTCTTGAAGCCCATTACTTAATGTTTTCTAATACTCCTATTAAAAAATCTTTAGTTGTTGAGATTTTAGGAAAGAGAGCTTTGAGGGAGAAAATAATGAGAGCCTGGTAGGAGAAGAGAAGGAGATTTGTGAGGGAGGAGTTGTGAGGAGGTTTGCAAGGTTTCTCTAGGCAAGAATCTTGCCTAGTATCTACAAGTGTTAGCTAGAATTATTTATGGCTCCAAAGAAGAAGTTCTTCAGCATAGATTATGGTTCTCTGACCATCACCATGAGGGTGAAAATAGTCATGATTCTCTGACCATCACTTAAAGGGTGAAAAAAGAGATATGGTTCTCTAACCATCATTAGGAGGGTGAAAGTAGAGTTGAAGTTCTCTGCTTGTAAAAGAGTTCTCTGCCACACCATGGAGGTGAAATAACGTCTGTATAGGCTTCTCTATCTTGCTATGGGAGCAAAAAAAGAGTCACTAATGTTTAGAGCAATACTTGTAGAGGGAGTATCCAAGGAGTGGATGTAGTCATGTTGACTAAATCACTACAAATTCTAGGTGTGTTTATTACTTTTATATTTTATGTACTTTTTAATTTCCACACTTTATTTTCTATGATTATTTGTGTGGTTAATAACTCTGATTTATTTTGTTGTTATAAAATTTATTTTTTTGTATCCGCTATAACAATTTTTGTGTGTGGATTTGAAAACTTTTTAAATAATTTCTTCTTCTCTAAAGAATTTTTTAAAATATCTAATTCACTCTCCCTCTTAGTTAGCCTCGGGCTAGTTCTTTAGGGTTTCAAAACCCTAATGAATTTTCAAGAAGTATTAGAGTGAGATTCAAAAATAAAGTTTTAGAAAATTTTTAAAAATTGATTAATGGCTAACTTTGGAAATCGTAATATTGTAGACGGATATTCAATGAAACGACCACATCTATTTGATAATATATATTTTGATTTTTAGAAAATTTGCATGTCCACTTTCTTACAATTAGTTGATTATTACATTTAGATGTCAGTTCAGGAAATACATTTTGCTCCCTTTAGATTTGTAAATGGAATTTGTTGCAACTCGAGCTCACTAGTTTATCTTTTTTATAATAACAAACATTGTGGCTCACATATGTATATCTACTTGTAGTTGTAATATATATTTATTTTTGTATGTACTAGCATATTAGGAGCACCATGCACCATCCAACAAAGATTCAAGGCTTAAGATTGCATATAATAAGTTATGCTGTAAAGATGGTTATAATATTAATTGATGTATTTTGTAATTTCTTACGTCAAGTTCTGTAAGGATATATACTAGCTTTGTGACCATGTAAACATGCACTCAGGGGGAGTGAGTTTGAGTCAAAACTAGATGTTTAATTTTGAAATAATTATACTGTATGATTTATATCATGTTATACAATCAACTCATCTTACTAATCATACTGGACAACTTAGATCATCCAAGATGATCAATTATGATCATGAAAAATAGCTCTAAATCATAATTTATGAAAGATTATGAATTTCATTTTTTGTTCTAATCATCTAGAAAGTTCTACATCGCATTAAATGATCTTTTAAAAACATTCAAAATTGATCCTATAATTAGTCAATCGAATATGCTTAGTTTTGATATTCTGATTGTACTATACAATTCCCTTTGTACTGTATGACTACTTGTGTATGATTTTGGTCATCCCATGTTTCTTCTTGGATGAACTACATTTTAGTTAAACTAATTATCCCACATGATCTCATAATCATACTGGATAATCTATATAAATACTTAAATTGATCGTACATAAATTCACATGTGATAATCAAGTGATTGAAGAAAAGTAGACATACAGGTTTTCCAAAAGTCAAAAGGGATGTTAAAAAATAGTAGTGGTCTAGTGATCGAATATCCTTCAAGAGTGTTACGGATTCTAAAAGTAGTCATGGTTATTTTAAAAAAGTTATTTAAACCTTAATTTTTTAATATAGGCTCTGATACCACTTGAAAGTTTGAATATGTTATTAGACCTAATATAATTGTCTCAAGGCTAACTAAGAGGGGGGGTGAATTGGTAATTTAAAAAAAACTCTTGGTAATTTAGAAAACTGATTTAGATATTTTGCACAAGAATTAATTTTCTCAAAATATTTTTTCAACCACTAAGATTTAAACATGCAAAAAAATAAAAAAATAATAAAAGATAAAGACAAGAATATATAAGTTTATATTGGTTCGGTTCAACTAAACATATGTCCACTCCATGAAGGCTCTCTCTGTAGATATTACACAACACCAAAGTGACTCTCCTTTTGCTCCCACAATAACATGGAGAAGTCCTTATAATAACCTCGCTTCCACTAACCCTAATGCGGCAGAGTACCATCATCCTTTCTCACCATTCTAGTGATGGCAGAATACCAATGCCCTTTCTCACCCTTCTGGTGATGGAAAAGTACATGCATCCTTTCTTACCCTCCTAGTGATGGTAGAGTACCAACGTCCTTTCTCACCCTCATGGTGATGGCAAAGTACTGACATCCTTTCGCACCCTCGTGGTGATGATAGAGTACTGATGTCCTTTCTCACCCTCCTAGTAACGGCAGAGTATTGGCATCCTTTTTCACCTCCTAGTGATGATAGAGTACCGTCATCCTTTCTTACCCTTCTTGTGATGGCAAAGTACCAACATCCTTTCTCATCCTTCTAGTGATGATAGAGTACTGATATCATTTCTTACCTTCTTGGTGATGGCAGAGTATCAACATTCTTTCTCGCCCTCCTGATTATGATAGAGTATCAGTGTCCTTTTTCACCCTCTTAGTGAAGGTAGAGTACCGACATCCTTTTTCACCCTCCTGGTGATGGTAGAGTATCGCATCCTTTCTCACCATCTTGGTGATGGCAAAGTACCGGATCTTCTCCAAAGATCTTCTCTCAAGAGTCTTCAAAGAAGTAAGGCAGATAATTGAAGAACTTATAAAGAGATCCTCACCTTTGGGCAACCTTATGAACCCTTCACAAATTCCACTAATAAGAACTTTTAATTCTCACTCCCAAACACTTTCCCAAAACACTCTCACTCTCACTCTCAAGAGAAAATTTGTAGAAGTATCTATGGTAGTCAGTTTTTAGGACCCTTTTAAAGAAAGGATAATAAAAACTATCTAGAAAATAAAAAATTTTAAGTTTGACGTACTTAGATCGTACCGTACAATCATACTTCGTACATGCAAACAGTTCAAAAAATCCTTGTACAATCTTGTATGAACTAATTTCATACTCTATCAATCGTATGTACAAACTGACATCATATAATATGAACAGTTCAAAATTTAACAGGTTTGTCTAGTATTATTTCGTATGAACCCATTTCATAATATGGTCGTCATCTATATGAACCCAACTTCAAATAGCACAAACTTGTTAAATAAAATCATGCTTCGTATGGTACAAATATGGATGAGCCCATTTCATACTCTGGATATTGTTTATATGAAACTAATTTTGTACAGTACTAACAGTTCAAAAAATTTACCCATTCATATGGGACAAAATGATACGTACCCATTTTTTGCTCTGGACATCATCTGTATGAAACTAACTTTGTATAGTACGATAAGTTCATAAAATGTTCAGTTCGTTTGGGATGAACTAGTACATATTTGTTTCATACTCTAGACGTCATTTGTACTAACTAATGATCGTACAATACACACAATTCAAAAGAAATTTCCAAGGAATGATTCAAATAATTTCTTTCTGGAGGAATACTCAAGTCAAATCGTCCAATATGATTCCATAATTATATAGTATGATTAGTTTTAAAAATATAAGTTTTGACTCACTATCCCAGTGTGTGTGTGAACGGTTATCCAATTACAATCACATTATCTCAAACTCAAGAAAAATATAAAGATGGTTCTGATGTTGATAAGGATCATAGGCTTTACTGGATATGTTTGATGAATTGAATAAAAAATATTCTACTTTATCTAAAATATATAATTCTTTGAAAGCATTCCATTTTGATTTAGAAAAATATTCAAAGAGTTTGAAGCAAGTGTTAACATTTTAGATTTTAGTGAGCACTCTTTAAAAATTAAAATATTTTCCCTTAAAAGTGTTAATGAAATGTTGTTAGAAAAAGTAAAGGCTTCTCAAAATAAACATGTTTGTAAGCACTCACCATTTCATGCATCTCATAAACCTAGGAATATGAATCATAACTATCATAGGTAAGTTAACCCTCATGTGGCATGTTAGGACACATTAGTCAAACTTGCACCATTCACCATATAACACACTTGGTATAGAGACCAAAGTTGCATCAAACACATCAGGGCATATATTCTGATGATTTATCAAAATTCAAGATGTGATCCAAACTCACTTGGGCTTCCAAAACTGTATTTCCATGATCTTTTAATTAAATAGCTCTCACTTGAAATCAACCATTCATGAGCTTTTCAACGTATGTGTTTTTGTCTTGTGCTTTTCATGATTTTATTTTTATTCATATTTTTATTCTTTTGGTTTTGTTGTTAACGTTCTTTATGATTATGTCATAATCATCACACAAACCACCTTATTTAACCTCATAGTCTTTACTGTAAAAAAAACAAATTTTCATCCTCAATCATAATATACTAACCACATTCTTATTGTATGATTTGCACAATACTTCTTTGATCACAACCCTTGCCTTGTTAAACGATCCATATTGTATCTATCATTGACCATTGTACTGTACGAACACCTCTTCGTACCAGACGATCCATGTGTCAATCCAGATTGGGACGAATTCATTTTAATCAGTATGACATTTATTGTTAATCGTACCGTATGAACACCTATTCATACTATACAAACATTTTTATCAAAAGTCATATAACTTGACTCCTCGGGATGAGCTCCATGTCTTTAACAATCCCGTATGAAGTCTGATCGTACTATAAGAACAAATACATCTTTTTGACTGATCGTCTGAACGAAATAATTGCATGCGATTGTCCCAATGATCTCACAATCATAGGGTATGATTTACTAAAGATATATTTAAATAGCCCAATTTTTTAAATTTTTTTTCACACAACCTTCTAATCCTTTCTTCTTGTAATATTAACCTTTATAATGGCCGGTTGTAGAAAGCGCAATCGACAAACCCAGGGTGCTTCCTCCTCTTGTAGCCCTACCGATGATCACTTTCTGATAGCTTATTATGAAGTTGCATTTCAAAAATATAAAGAAGCTAAGATCACACCTTTCAGGCTTCTTAATCAATAGGCCCTTAGCTTTCTGGTAATAAATCTCTTTAATTCCACTGCGCTTCAATTTCTTCTGACTTTAGCCTATCCCTTCCACTCTAAAATCATTTTCGAGTTTTTTAAAAAACCTTAGGATTAGTGGATATGCTACTATAATGACTTCTTATGTGTGTTGTCATAATGTGGAAATCACCAAAGAAGACATAAGAGTCAATCTTCAGCTAAACACCCAAGGAAATAGACCCCTTGTCATGGCCTCAAGATCTAACTTTTAACTAGAGTGATATGAATCTATTACTTTAAAATGCTGCCTTAAACTACCACCAACTCTTGGTATATACTTTAAATCAAAATACCAGGGTTATCCAGTACGTTCTGAGAACATATATCATTCCTAAAGCTGGAGACCGAATAAACATTACTCCCCTAATATCAATTGTCATTTACTTCGTAATGTCAAAACACACAAATGGATGAAGCTCAAATGCTAATTGCTTACATTCAAAGTCTCATTTCCATTTGACTCCCAACTACTACGAGAAAGCAAAACACCACTCTAGGACATGTGATTGGGTATATCTTGAATAAAAATATATAACATCACATATCCTGCTCCTCCTATCCATACTCCAATCATCTTTTTAGATGCCTCATTCTGAAAGCTCTTTAATAGGGATCAGGAGCCAGAAGACCCGCTGTTTGATGAAGATGGAGAAGCTGCCCCTGCAGTTAATCTTGCACCAGCTCCACCTCCTCTCCACGACACATACAAGGAGTTGATTCAAGAATTTGATAAACTTGAGGCTCACTTGGATCAATAGCAAACATAACATGATAATGATATGGATTGGTTCAGGGAGTAATTTGGAAATATCCAACAATAGTTCACCAATATCCAGAAGTAATATAATAGCTTTAGTTAGTTCTTCGGACCACCTCCACGGCCATCTTCTAATCAGGATTGACCTATGTACTAGTTTTTTCATGTTTTACTTTTCTTTTTATGTCAATGTTTTTCTTTTGTGTTTTGTTGTTTTGTGTATATATTGCATTATTCTTTCTAACACTTCTTATATTGTTATCCTTTTAAATTTATATATATATTACTTTATGTTTATTTTTTCACTTCCATGTGGTATTTCATTTTCTTTTTAGCTGGTTCTGTGCTTTTAGATCTCTTTTATGTGTTTTTTACTTGAGAAATCTGTTGTGAAAGAAAAATGTGTTTATGTTGATAGTACTATATGACGTGAATCGTATTGTATGATTGTACTCGTACTATACAAATTGAATCGTATTATACGAATGAACTCTTTACAATGCTCTTTATTATTTGTAAAAAGCATACTTCTATTCTGATTTAAAAGTTTAATAATAAATTATTAGCATTATTAAAACTTGAAGAATAAACAAACTTATGAATTTTTATATCTCTTCTTATTTCCTTTGCATGATAATTTCTTGTGTGAACTTGAAATCTAAATCAAATTGGAGTTGAGAAAGTTGAAATAAAAACTCTTTCATTCTATTGCATTTTCTATATAATGAATATATTATACAATTTGATAAGTGATTCAGTATTTTTCATTAATCATACTATTTTTGCTATTATAAATACCGGGTTTACTTTGTAGATTATTCCTTCTTATATAAGTGAGTGAGTTATTCTTCTCTTTTATTTAGAAGATAATATTTTAAACTGAGATTATTAATGATTAATAAAGAAGTAATATGTAAAAAAATTAAATAAGATAGAGAATGAGCCCAAATTCAAAAGACGCACAAAGATGCCAAAAATAAAAGATGCACTAAGTGTATCAAAAATAAAAGATGTGCAATGCATGCCAAAAGTTGATAATAGAGGTACAAATGAGCCCAACTTAAATTAGCTTCTCTTTCTACTAAATCTTTAAATCTTAGAAAATTTTTGTGTTTCATAATATGTTTTATACATGATTTTGAAAAATCTTTGTTCTTCATTCTTCACTTTTACAATAATATTCTATTCAATATATTTCATGCTAGCAGTTTGAAAAGCTTAAGTTTCCCTGTTTAATTGTAATTCTTGAATTAGATTTTTATTTAAACAAAAGATTTTAGCCTATGAAGATGTTAAGCTGGGTATGCAAATTTTAGAATCCAAATTCTTTGGTTGCAATAAAGTTAACACTTGTCTTTTTTTTTTTTTCTTTTTTTTTGTAAGAGTAAGTTTATTATATTATGAAAATGCACTCGAGAGTTCTCATGTTTGTGATTTCTTTTTTTGTTTACCTTATGTTGATAATCATTTTGAGTATGTTTATTTTATGTTTTTTATTTCTACTTTTTCATCCTATTATTTTCCCTCTTTTTTATGTCAAAAGTGGAGTAGTATTTTGTTGTTTGTTGTTGTTGTTAGTATTTTGTTGTGTGTTGTTGTTGTTTACATATTATTTAAAATAAAAAAAGAGAAAAAAATTTTATACACCTTTTTCTTATAATTATTTTTCATCTAATGGAGAGTTTCGAGGAAAGCAATTTTTTGAAAATCCAAAAACAACAATATTTATCATCATAAAAAAGGGGAAGATTATTGCAAACCTGTTTCAAACACTATGATTTGGATAATAACAAACTTATTGTGTCTATTACTACTTTCTCCTATTTATGTATTATTTTATTTTATATTTGTGTGTACTAACATTTCAAAAAATTAGACCACCATTCACTTGCAATTCTGATCAACTTAAGACTAGGTAGACTAAGGTTATAGTTTGTTTTTATTTTAATATGTATTTTTTCCTTTCTTGAGTCGTATCATATAATTGGTTGGATATCATTGTTGAGTATCCTTGCACACACACAGGGGAGATATAAAAATGTTCTTGAGAGAGTCTTCTTTTTAAGGAATTCGAGCTGTACGATTTTGACTCTATACTATACGATTTTAATTTGTACTATACGATTTGTTATTCTCTGTCAAACCCTAGCTGCCAGAGGTTAAGAAAGATACTAATTTTATACTAATCTTACAATATAATTTGGTTTGTACTCTACATCATAGTTAAAATCTATCTTAATTAATCTCCCGATATAAGGCAATCAAATCATAAATAATTATTGTGATTGATCATACTATATGATATTATTCGTATTGTATGATTACCCATATATGAAATTGGTCGTCCCATGGATCATACTAAACTTTTTTCATTTTTCTCTAATACATTTTTTAAAATATCAAATTCATCCCCCCTCTTGGTTAGCCTCGGACAAGTTCTTTAGGGTTTCACAACCCTCACAAACTTTCATACTCACCACCACCACCATCGATCACTGTCATTTATCGATAGCTACCGCTACTTACCACAACCCACCACCGGCCATCAATCCCTACCGCCACTCATCGATCACCATCACCCGCCACCATTGATGCCACCGACCACTATCCTATGCCATCATTTTCGGTTACTACCACCTATTGTCGACCATTGCCACTCGTTGCCAGCTACAGCCACTTGAGGGCCATCTCTACCATAATCGTCATCATGCATTGCCATAATCTTTAGAATTCACATTACATTCATTTTACTTCAAACTAATAAATAAAAAATATTCACATGCATTTATTATACACTCATTTAAACAACAACAACAACAACATTAAGCCTTTATCCCACTACGTGGGGTCGTCTACACGACTCCTGTTTCTCCATTATTTCCTATTGAAAGTCAAGTTCCCATTTAAATCTAATAAAGAAATATCATTTCTAATATTTTCTAACCAAGTCTTTTTACGTATTCCTCTACCTTTCTTAACATAAGTAGAATCTAATACCTCTACTTTCCTAACTGGGTCATCGGAAGGCCGTCGTTTTATGTGACCAAACCATTTCAGGGGACTATCTCTAAACTTATCTTCTACTGGAGCTACTCCAACCTTTTCACGTATATGATCATTTCGTTTTCTATCTCTAAGGGTAAAGCCACTCATCCACCTGAGCATCTTCATATCTGCTACACTTAACTTAGTATTATGCTTCTCTTTTAATGGCCAACATTCGGCATTATAAAGCATTGCAGGACTCACCACCATCCTATAGATTTTTCCCATAAGTTTGAGGGGTACTTTTTTTATTACACAACAAGTCTGATGCATTCCTCCACTTGAACCATCTAACTTGAATTCTGCTGATAATATCCCCATCTATTTCACCATCTCTTTGAATAATATATCCATGATATCTAAAACGTATACTCTTATTAATGACTTGATCGCCCAAAGTTAAAATCATCTTGAAAGTGCTCAGATGGCACTTGAAAGTTCGTTAGGGATGTTAAGCACTTATGAACTGGCCCAAGGTTAATAAAGATATAGAGAGGTGAATCAGTATTTAAAACAAACACAATCTTAAATCCAAAAACAAGATTCACCACAATTAAAACCAACGATGCGGAAATTAAAAGTGCGGAAGTAATAAAGAAAGAACACACCGGATTTATAGTGGTTCGGTCAAACCTTGACCTACGTCCACTCCTTGGAGGCACCCTCCAAGTATTGCACTAAAACAAGTGTCTCTCCTTTAGCACCCACAGCTAGGCGGAGAAGCCCTTATAAAATCACTTCCACCTTCCCCGGTGCAGCGGAGTCGTCGGGTCCTTTGACACCAAAGATATCTTCTTCTTTAGTTAACTTCCCTCGAGATAAGTCTTGAATCTAACGTTATTCAGGTGCGAGCTTGCCAGAGCAACCGTGTGGAACCCCCTCCACACTCCCTTGAGTCCCCCTTCACAGGATCTTCTCCCTCTCTCAAACTCCACCCTTTCCTCACTCCCTTTCAAGCTCTCTCTTTATGTTTCCCCCACAAGAACGAAGTTACATTGGCTGCCAAAGACACTTAACAAGTGCCTTGACAAAGCTTAAATAGAAGTACTCAAAACGAGCTCATTAATGCAAGTTATCGACATTATCGTCCAGGACGATAGGTAGACGATAGGCATATCATCCTTACGATCAGTACAATTTAAGCCCAATCAGCCGGGACGATTTGAGACGATCAAAAGAAGTTTATTCATATCGTCCAGGACGATAATATATCGTCTTGGATGATCAGTACAAATTGTGGAATATAATCCTGAATATCGCCCTGAAAAACAGCTATCCAGTGTCCAATCGTCCAGCACATCGGCCAGGACGATTTCTCGATCGTCCAGGCCGATTTGATCGTGAAATCAAGTCATAATTGCTTTCCTTAAATTCCAGAGAAAATTGGAAAAATTGACTTGGATCTTCCTGGATGATATTTTATAGTCCTGAATGATCCACCTGGACGATATCCAAAAATATGTTATTTCTAATTAGATTTAGCGGCATATTCTTTCTGAATTGAGCCTATCATCCTGGCCGATACAAAATCGTCCATGACGATGTGTTTTGCATAATGACGGTTGCTTTAATGAGGATGCTCTAATTAGGGTTTTTGCTTTTGGACAGATCGTCCCGGATGATATAAATATCATCCCGGACGATGTTACCAAAAATAAAAATCTTTAGGAATCAACAAAAAATTTTCCAAGTTACAAAACATCAGGAGCCACACCAAATACAATAGACTCAAGAAAGAAAAAAGTATACAAATTGACTCAGACCTACTCTACCCAATCTTGAGCTGGTTCCAAATTGCAGTCTGATCGTGTGGACCTGAAATGTTAGTAAATAAGGCCGTCGTAGAGAAATAAGAGTGTTTGCTATCATCAAAATCATAAACCATGAAAACAGATTCGCAACAATCTACCCCTTTTTGAAGATGGCAAATAATTCAATTTGAATTTGTAAAAAGGAACATTTTCTCCTAATCTCCCCCTCACTAGAATAACACTTTAAAAAAAAGGAGAGATAAAAATATTTTTGTTGTTTTAAAATTTTTAAAAAGAAAAAAAAGATACAAATTCAACAGTACGTTCTCCCCCTTTGACATTATCAAAAAGAGATGAGGCACAAACAAAAAAACAAAACGAAAAAAGACAAAAACATTCCCGGATCTAGTGAAAAAAATAAATATTCTTAAAATGAGAAAGTTACCTCTTTGTTTAAATCTAAAATATAGTAGAATTGGATTGACAACGCATAGCCTAGAAAAGATTAGAAATTCAGAATTTGATAATCCAAACTCAAGTTCTTTAAAAAGGCTCAAAAATTTTTTAATTCAATATCTAAATCACAAGACAAATTAGAGAAAGAAATAAAAATTTTTCAAAACTCCTTTCATAAAATATATCTTATAGAAGATTAATGCATGAATTGTTGAATCAGGAATCAAGATTTTCAAACTCAAGTATCGAAAGTATCAAGAGTTTTCTTAAGCTTTTAAGAAGTACAAGAATGATAAGCATTAAATTTTGTGGGCTCATTTTATGCCTCTTGTCAATTTGAATGGCACTCTTTGCGCATCTTTTAATTTTTGATACACTTTTGTGTATATTTTTTAATTTGGCGTCATTGCGCATCTTTTATTTTTGGCATCATTGGCCAATTTTTTTTTTAATATGCTACCTTTCTGAAATCTTAAAAATAAAAGTAAACCCATCCTATTGATAAAGTGAATTATTGATTAAGAAAATTATAAGTTAGATTCAACAACTTGCAAAAGATTTCTATGCAATTAATAAAATATAAGGAGATAAAAAAATTTAGTTTCAAAAACCAATTTAAAAGATGAAAAAGATTTTAAATTAAAAGTAGAATAAACTTTTTTAGGAAATAGAGATTGAGAGTCAAAAACATGAGTTTCCTTTCTTTGACTGTTTTAAAAAAGTCAAACACAACTTACCAAAGATTTCAAAAAAAAAAACAGGAAGTAGATTTTTCATTTTTAGAAAAGTGAATGTATGTGTTGATCAGAAAAAAAAAACTTTCACAAAAACAAAAATTTCAAAGAATAAACAAAACAAAAACACAAAATAAAAATAAAAAAATATAAAAACAAAAACACAACACAAAAACACGAAAGGCTTTTAACCATTATCTCTCTCCTGGTCCGATGCTTCAGAAACCAGATCTGCCCATGAGATTTTTTTGCCTTTCATTATTTCCCCAGTTTAAATTTTGCTTCACCTTACCCTTTTCTTTCGTAGGAAGAATTCTTAATAGGAGTACTTGATTTTTTATATGTCAGCTTCCTGCATCGAAAGCAAATAACGTTAGAAGGAATATGAATATCCTTATCATTTTTACCTTTTTCCACCTTTTGTTTATGCTTTGGTGAGCTTTGTGATTTCTTGAACAAGTCATTGCATTCGTCACAACTAAGATATCTTTTATGTATCTCAGCTTTTAGAATCAATCGTTTCACCTGCATCCAAAAGTCTTTGACCCAAACCTTGCTCGTAGGCAATAGTAGCCAATCAATTATCATAAAATAATTCATTCAAATCTTTTGATTAACAAATAGCAACTACTTTGCATTGAACTTATCCAGTAGACAACGAAGAATTTGTTAACTTTTTCAAACATTCTTGAAAATTCTTTTCCTAAGACTTGCAATGATGTTAAATTTGAATGAACCTGTTATACATTGCTAAAGATCGTTTCAAAAGGTTTCATGGAAAACAGTTCAAAGGCATGCATTAATATATTCAAACTTGGATTGCTGATTTCACCTAGTGCCTCTACTATGATTGTAGTTTATCTCCAAACTTCTTACCAGTAGTGCACGTGGATATTAACATAAAATCTTTAGAATTTAAAGCACATAAAAAAGCAATTTAAAGATTTTGCATTCAGTTGAGCATTCAGTTGTTCTTTCCTTATTCCATTGATTAAAAGAAATATCAGTTTTAACTCCATTAACAAATTCGTGATGGTGATGAATAACCAGTTAAATCATATGCCACATGCGAAAATCAATCGATTGAAAAAAATAGACATGCACTGTTTTTCAAAAATCAAAATGACATATTTTCAAAATAAAGGGAGGTCTGGTGATTGAATATCTTCCGCAACTATTACGATTAGAAAAATTAGTCATGGATCAATATTCAAAAGCTTTTAAAACTAATTTTTTAAACGGCTCTGATACCACTTGAAAGTGCTCAGATGGCACTTGAAAGTTCGTTAGGAGTGTTAACCCCTTATAAACTGGCCAAACAAGGCTAATAAAGATATAGAGAGGTGAATCAGTATTAAAACAAAACACAATCTTTAAAATCCAAAACAAGATTCACCACAAATCAAAAACCAACGATTGCGGAAATTAAAAGTGCGGAAGTAATAAAGAAAAGACCACACGGATTTATAGTGGTATCGTCAAACTTTGACCTACGTCCACTCCTTGGAGGCACCCTCCAAGTATTGCACCTAAAACATGTGTCTCTCCTTAGCCGCACAGCTAGCGAGAGAAGCCTTAACAAAATCACTGTCCACTTCCCCGTGAGCGGAGTCGCCGGGTCCTTTGACCACAAGAAGAATCTCTTCTTTGGTGAACTTCCCTCCGAGACAAGCCTTGAATCCGACCGTATTCAGGTGCGAGCGTGGCTGGAGGCTAACCGTGTTGGAACCCCCCACCACACTCCCTTGAGCCCCCCCCCTCTCTCACAGGATCTTCTCCCTCTCTCAAACTCCACCCATTCCTCACTCCCTTTCAAGCTCTCTCTTCAAGTTTCCCCCACAAGAACGAAGCTATAATGGCTGCCAAAGACACTTAACAAGTGCCTTGACCAAGCTTAAATAGAAGTGCTCAAAACAAGCTCATTAATACAAGTTACCGACATTATCGTCCAGGACGAAAGGTATATCGTCCTGTACGATCAGTACAATTTAAGCCAATCAGCTGGGATGATTTGAGACGATCAGAAGAAGTTTGTTCATATCGTCCAGGATGATAATATATCGTCCTGGACGATCAATACAAATTGTGGAATATCGTCCTGAACATCGCCCTGAAAAACAGTTATCCAGTGTCCAATCGTCCAGCACATCGGCTAGGACGATTTCTCGATCGCGATTTGATCATGAAATCAAGTCATAATTACTTTCCTTAAATTATAGAGAAAAATTAGAAAAATTGACCTGGATCATCCTCGATGATATTTTATAGTCTTAGATGATCCACCTGGACGATATCCAAAAATAGGTTATTTTTAATTAGATTTAGCGGTAGATTCTTTCTGAATTGAGCCTATCGTCATGGCCGATACAAAATCATCCAGGACGATGTGTTTTACATAATCATAGCTGCTTTAATGAGGATGCCCTAATTAGGGTTTCTGCTTTTGGACAGATCATCTTGGACGATATAAATATCATCCCGGATGATGTTACCAAAAATATAAATATTTAGGGAGCAACAGAAAATCTTCCAAGTTACAAAATATCAAGAGCCACACCAAACACAATAGACTCAAGAAAGGAAAAAGTGTACAAACTGACTCAGACCTAGTCTACCCAATCTTGAGCTGGTTCCAAATTGCAGTCTGATCGTGTGGACCTGAAATGTTAGTAAACAAGGTCATCGTAGAGAAATAAGAGTGTTTGCTATCATCAAAATCATAAACCATGAAAACAGATCCGCAACACCCCTCACTAGGTCTATTATTACTAAAATTACACTCCATATATTCTATTTTAGATCTACTCAAGTGAGAACCTTTAGAATCTAAGGCTGACCTCCATAATTCAAATTTACCTTCAACTCCCTCTCTAATCTTATCAACAAGAATATCATCGGCAAAAAGCATACACCAAGGTACATCCTCTTACAAATGTCTAGTGAGAAATCCATGCCTAAAGCAAAAATATATGGGCTTAAGGATGATCCTTGAATGTAGCCCAATCGAAATAGGGAAATACTTAGTCAAACCATCTTGTGTTTGAACACAAGTAATATCTCCTGCATATATATCTTTAATGATTTTAATATAAGTGTTAATAACTCCTTTCTTTTCAAGAACTCTCCATAGCACTTCTCTTGGAACTTTATCATATGTTTTTTCTAAATCAATAAATATCATATGAAAATTTTCATTTTCTCTATATTTCACCATCAAACCTCTAAATAAATGTATGGCTTCCATAGTCGACCTACCCGGCATGAATCCAATTTGATTTTGAGAAACATTAGTATCACACCGCAACCTATGCTCCATAACTCACTCCCATAGTTTTAAAGTATGACACATTAACTTAATTTTTTTATAATTCGTACAATCTTGCACATCATTTTTAGTCTTAAAAATAGGAATTAACACACTCATTCTCCACTCATCTGACATCTTTTTTATCTTCAAAATAATATTCAAAAGTTTAGTAAGCCAAGAAATTCCTTCATCTCCTAAGCATTTCCACACTTCTATTGGAATATCATCAGGTCCAACATCTTTTCCACCCTTCAAGCCTCTCTAAGTTCGGTTTTACTAATACACCGATAAAAATAGAAATCTTTATTTTCATTTATGGTGTTAAGGTCACTACAATTAATCGTATTTTCACATTCTTCATTAAAAAGTTTAGCAAAATAACTCATTCACCTTTTATTGAATATCATCTTCTAAAAAAAGTACTTTACACTCATTCAAACACCACAAAAATATTTTTTATTCACTGCTTCTCTTTTATAGTGCATTAATTTTTTTTACAGTGCATTAATTTTATACCACAATCTTTTTTTTTAATAAAATGAATGCATTATAAAAAGAAACAATGTATAAAAATATTCTTGGAGTTAACCTCATATAGTTTTAGATAAATAATTACAAAATTTGAGTAAATATTCTACGTCTACATAATAATTTTTATATAGAGAAATAAAAGAAAAATATATAAATGATTTCTTAAAACTAGCTCTATTAAACTCTTTTTATTTTTATTATATATTAAATAATATCTATTATATCATTATTTTTTTGGCCACTTGGGGGGAGTAGTCCTAAGAAGAAGAAATTATTGGGTCAGGTCACTGGACGTTTTCAGAGCCCAATTAAAATGCGCCTAATTACCTCCTACTCATCGATCACCATCACCCGCCACCGTCGGCCACCATTGATGCCACCGACCACTAGTCTATGTCATATCACTGTCGGTTACTACCACCTATTGCCGACCATTGCCACTTGTTGCTAGCTACAACCACTTGAGGGCCATCTCCACCATAATCGTCATCGTGCGTTGCCATAATCTTTAGAATTCACATTACATTCATTTTACTTCAAACTAATAAATAAAAAAAATATTCACATGCATTTATTTTACACTCATTCAAACAACAACAACATTAAGCCTTTATCCCACTACGTGGGGTCGGCTACACGAATCCTTTTTCTCCATTATGTCCTATTGAAAGTCAAATTCTCATTTAAATCTAATAAAGAAATATTATTTCTAATATTTTCTAACCAAGTCTTTTTAAGTATTCCTCTACCTTTCTTAACATAAGTCAAATCTAATACCTCTACTTTCATAATTGGGTCATCGGAAGGCTGTCGTTTTATGTGACCAAACCATTTAAGGGGACTATCTCTAAACTTATCTTCTACTAGAGCTACTCCAACCTTTTCATGTATATGATCATTTCGTTTTCTATCTCTAAGGGTAAAGCCACTCATCCACCTGAGCATCTTCATCTATGCTACACTTAACTTAGTATTATGCTTCTCTTTTAATGGCTAACATTCGGCACTATAAAGTATTGCAGGCCTCACCACCATCCTATAGATTTTTCCCTTAAGTTTGAGGGGTACTTTTTTTATCACACAACAAGTCTGATGCATTCCTGCACTTGAACCTCCATAATTCAAATTTACCTTCAACTCCCTCTCTAGTCTTATCAACAAGAAGAATATCATCGGCAAAAAGCATACACCAAGGTACATCCTCTTGCAAATGTCTAGTGAGAAATCCAAGACTAAAGCAAAAATATATGGGCTTAAGGATGATCCTTGATGTAACTCAACCGAAATAGGGAAATACTTAGTCAAACCACCTTGTATTTGAACACAAGTAATATCTCCTGCATATATATCTTTAATGATTTCAATATAAGTGTTATTAACTCCTTTCTTTTCAAGAATTCTCCATAGCACTTCCCTTGAAACTTTATCATATGTTTTTTCTAAATCAATAAATATCATATGTAAATTCTCATTTTCTCTATATTTCACCATCAAACCTCTAAATAAATGTATGACTTCCATAGTCGACCTACCCGGCATGAATCCAATTTGATTTTGAGAAACATTAGTATCAAACCGCAACTTATGCTCCATAACTCACTCCCATAGTTTTAAAGTATGACACATTAACTTAATTCTTTTATAATTCATACAATATTGTGCATCATTTTTAATCTTAAAAATAGGAATTAACACACTCATTCTCCACTCATCTGATATCTTTTTAGTCTTCAAAATAATATTCAAAAGTTTAGTAAGCCAAGAAATTTTTTCATCTCCTAAGCATTTCCACACTTCTATTGGAATATCATCAGGTCCAACATCTTTTCCACCCTTCAAGCCTCTTTAAGTTCGGTTTTACTAATACGCCGATAAAAATAGAAATCTTTATTTTCATTTATGGTGTTAAGGTTACTACAATTAATCGTATTTTCACATTCTTTATTAAAAGGTTTAGCAAAATAATTCATTCACCTTTTATTGAATATCATCTTCTAAAAAAAGTACTTTACATTCATTCAAACAACACAAAAATATTTTTTATTCACTGCTTCTCTTTTATAGTGCATTAATTTTTTTAACAGTGCATTAATTTTATACTACAATCTTTTTTTTAATAAAATGAATGCATTATAAAAACGAAACAGCGTATAAAAAATTCTTGGAGTTAACCTCATATAGTTTTAAATAAATAATTACAAAAGTTGAGTAAATATTCTGTGTACATAATAATTTTTATATAGATAAATAAAAGAAAAAATTATAAACGATTTCTTCAAACTTGCTATATTAAACTCTTTTTATTTTTATTATATATTAAATAATATATATTATATCCTTATTTTTTTGGCCACTTGGGGGGAGTAGTCCTAAGTAGAGGAAATTATTGGGTCAGATCACCGGACATTTTCAGAGCCCAATGAAAATGCGACAAATCACCTCTTACTTGATACTAAGCAGTACCAAGCAATATCAGTACCGAGCTCAGTACTGCTCGGTACTCTATACTTCAGAGTACCGAGCTCAATCTGCTCAGTACTGTAAATACCAAATATAAGCTGTGTCCAATAACCTGACCCAATAATTTCCCTCTAAGTAGGGCAGCAAAAGCTTGACTAATCTTGACAAGGACACCATTCACCTCCGTCAAGTGACGGAACGGAAAAGTCAACTATTCAAATAGAGCAATTTCTTTTGCGACGCTGTCGTACTGTTTGTTTATTCTACATTTTTACTCTTAGCCGAATTTAACGAAACTTTGAGATCCGCCTCACGGACACCAGAGCGAATATTAGCGGCCGGCGATTAGTAAAAAAGTATCTGATCTGTGCTTAGAAAGGGTAAGATTACATCGATCTGTTTCTTTCTCGTACGTCGTATACCCTTCCTACAGCATTTGAGTTCATATACCACCGTTCTTTTGGTTTCTCTCGTTTTCTTTCTCATTCGAACTAGGATTTTGCTAGCATTTATCTGCTCAGGATTTGAGATTAGAACTACTCATTTAAGAGTTTCTGATAGAGATCTATGAGTCTGTCGGGGGAGTCTTGTGGGTATCTTCAATTTGCTTCGGTGCGTAAGCTTATGTTTTAGGGAATCCTTGTGCGAGCTTGGGTTTCAGGGGAAAGCTCTCACTTTTGCTGTATCGTGCCGCCTGGATTGTGCAGGCATGGAGCTCTTATCTGGTAACTTTATGAAACTTTCCTAATTTTTGAAGTGATGGGTGTTATCTTTCTTAAATTTTCTGGATCTGGTTTATATATATTATACATGCTTTCGGTAACTTGCCTGCTTCTGAAGTGCTTTTATGGCAATATCGTTTAGATCAGTTACTAAATTGTTTGAGAAGGTTACTCGATTACTGAGCTGTCGGATTATTGAGTCTTGTGAGTCAAAAAGTATATAGATCCCTCATGTAACACCAGATAAGTCAACGTGACGATGAAAGATGATTCAGGGACCAACACCAGCTCGTTGCGATAATGCTAATGATGATGATTATATATCAGATTATGAAGATCTGTACCTCCATCAGAAATTTAATTTGTTTTGTCTGCCAGCAAAAGAAAGAATATCTATCGTTTGATATTATTTTTCTTTTTTAGTTTTAATCAGTATTATTTCTAATTTTTTGTCTTAATTGAAGTTTTGTTTAGTTAAATCTGTATAGTATTATCTTGTATGATCATGTTTATTACAATCGTAGGAAATTTTAGATTGTTGAAAAATAGGAGAAATAAGATTTTTCGAGAGCAGTCTTTTTATCAGTATTTTAATTAACTGTTTTTTTTTTCATTGATCAGTATGTAATGTTGTTGTTATCAGCATAATATACCTACCAATGCCTTAACACTTGACCACTATTGATCCAATAAACAATCTATGCCAAACATGCTGCAAACGTTGCAGTATCATGCATCATTATTGGGCGTTTTGGTTATGTTGAACTATCTTTGGTGAATGGCTGCCAGAATTTCTGCATATACCTGCAGAAGTTGGTTGAACAATTAGATGGTCTATGCATTTGTGCCATCAGGTTCAGCATAGAAAGTGATAGGCCTCTCCTAACACTTTTTGATAGATACATCGTCAGAGTTGAATCCTAGCCCTTTAAAGGCCTCCAAAAGTACTAATCTACTATTGCTTCTTTTGGCTCTCTGTGATTCTCACTAAAAAGTAATTTATCAAAAAGCAAGATGAAAGTCAAAGCTAAACAGTGCAAAAAGATGGCCCCCTTTGTAATAGCAAACTCAAGTTTAGTTAATCTAAACTGGTGCTCATGCATGTGTTTGCAACATGGAATCTCTTAAGATTCAACTTAGTAGGTATTCAATTTGTTAAGTGATGCAGTGTAGGTGGGAGTTGATATATTATGTATTCTTCATACATATGGTAGATTATTTAGACAGGGCCTTAAGGCAAGTGCAGGTGAAATTTCATTTCATCACCTATTCTTTCGTTTGTTCCTTCTATGTATAGTTCAATCTTTGGTCTAATTAGTATGAACGTAGCTATTTTGGTGCAAATTAAACTGATTCACGGAATTAAGTTCATGAATTACCGAAAATTAGCATTTTGGAGCTTGTTCTTTCTTGTCATTTGCAATCAAATTTGTATATAAGATATGTTCTTAGCAGCATTTACTGGATGGCATCTAGGTTGTTGACTCTATGTCTTCATTTACAAGCAATTCAATTTCTAAGTTCCTCATCACGTGAATTTGTCTTGTTTTCTAAGATTCCTTTACAATAAGTTTTTCTTTTCTAGGGGGCCAATCTGAGATCAATATTGAAGAATATAATTTTTCCTCGAATAAAGAAATTAATATATTCATTTGAATTATTGCCCTTCACTTGGCTGAGACCTATTACCATGATTAAGTCTGTGCTCTTCACGATAATGCTGCAGAATTATTTTTTAAATAGACGAATGAGTATATTCCTATGTTTTAATTATACAATTGTAAAAGATATATCAATTATTTGTTTAGCATTAAGAAGCATGGAAAAGAAAACATTTGTTCCTTTCGCTGTGTAGATAGGAGGAGACTTGTACATGGAAAGAAAGTATTATGATGCTACAATGGCATAATTTTATGCTTGTAAACTTAATATTTTGGTTTTATTTTCATTCCCTTATGTACGCTGTCAGTTCTAGATTTTTGGTATGCAATCAAATGCAGTTCTCATATATCCAATATTCTATCTAGAATTACACGCTACTGGGAAGTGTCTTATATGAAAAGCCAGAAATTCCTAATGGAAATAGTGTACTCTACCTTAAGTTTGCTCAAAAGGGAACCTTTTTGAAAAACCTCTTATGATGTATTAGGTATCATATGTTTTTAATTAAAGATTATGTATTGTATGAAAATTTATTTAAAAAGAATATTTATGTTTTTCATTTATTTTAAGATACTTTCTTATAGGCTGTTAACAATTCAATCAGAATCAACTTGATTTAAGATCAAGTCAAAGTTATTTGATTTGATCTCATATTGAGCAAAGTCTTGTTATAAGCTAGCGTGATTCCATTTTTTGAGCAATCTTCAATTTGCTAAGTAAAATTTAAAATGACAAATTAGTAAATTGAATAAATAAAATTATTTATAAATAATAGTTTTTTAAATCTTTAATTATTGTTTTAACACTTTATAATTAGATAAACTTTTTAATAATTGGGAGATATTTTTTCTAATTGATTATTTATAAACTAAGAAAAGACGAATAAAATTTGAACATCCTGTATAAGTTATATTGGATATATTCAACATTTTGAAACGAACTCATTTTGAAATTGAGCTATCAACTTTTGTTAAGCTTTAAAAGGGGTAAAGCTTTCTCTTTGATTGTCTCTTTTTTAAAGTTAAATGTAGAATATATTAAAATATTTTCATAATTAGAAAAGATAAGTTATTTTAATTAAGATTAGAATGCAACATGATATATAAATTAGCTTAGATATTAAATTGATTGGATCAATGTGACTTTACTCTTTTGGGCGCTTTAAAATATAAAAAAATGTCAATTTTGGGGAAGTTCCCATTTTCAAAATAGAGCATTTCTGCTCTTCAATTTTTGGAGGAAAATTTCTCCATTATTGTGCCTTTGTAAGATGTATATTTATTAGTCTCAAGAAAGGAGAGGGAGAGGTAATGGGGTCTAACAGTTGGTTCATCCCGTTAGTTCCTTAGTCTGAACTAGTTTGATTTTTGGTTGGATTTGTATGATATTATTCATGTTTACTGCACTCTCTCTGTAGGGAATCCAAAATTTTTTCAATTCATCCCCATTGTTTTTTATTTTATTGAATGAAAGTTTTGTTCTATGTTAAGAAAGGTGGAGGTAGACCTAAAAAGCCTTGATTAGAAAGTATTAGAAACGACCTTTCTGTTACGCCGGCCCAGGAGGGGCCGGCTGGACCGGTCCGGGTCTACTCGCGACGGAACCGAACGAAGCAGGCGGAACCGAGCGGAGGGAGCGAAGCCGACGGGGGCCAGGGAAGAATTTTGGGAGGGAAATTTTGAATGCGAGGGGCTGTTTAGACATTTTGTAAAACTCCTTTATGGTTAATTAGGAGGTTAGGAGGAAAAGGGGGATTATCTTGATTTTGAATTTCTTGGGAGATCTAGGTTTGTTCTTGGGCTCTTGGCTTTGCCGGAGATCGTGGAGAGCGCTTCCTTCCTCTCGAATTGAAGGAAGATTGTATCTTGCAAGTGCTTTTATCTACTATTGAAATAAAAGTGTTTGTTTTGTTTTCCTACGAATTTCCATTGAGTTTTCTCTCCGTTTTCCACTGTTTGGGCTGTGTTCTTGCTACGGACAGCAGTTTCTTTGCTTAGGTACTTGATTTGGGTTAGGTTTACTTGTGCAAACGAGTATTTCCTATCAAATTGATATCAGAGCGAGATCCGGACGGTGGAGGGTTGTTTTTTCCACTGTTTCGCTGCAGATTTTGGGTTGTCGGAGGCTGTTTTCCCCTGAAAACAGCAGTTTTTAGGGTTTTTGAGAGCAGCAGTTGAGTAAAATAGCAGATTTTGACTGTTTGGAGGGAGATTATTGCTGTCTGGAAGATTTTCTTTGCGGATCCGGAGGCATCTCGTTGGTTCCCATGGCATCTAAGCGGGTAGAAGTCTTGGAGACCTAGATGGGTCAACTTAAGGCGGATCTGGAAGAGAAGATGGCCACATTTAGCGAGAATGTGGAAGGGAAATTCATGGCCTTGGAGGAGATGATGAAGAAGTTGTTGGAGAGACAAGCACGGGCGGTGCCAGCGGAGGAAAGAGGAGAAGGTAGTGGGAGCAGGGGTAAGGAGATGGTGAATCCAGAAGAGGAATAGGAGGTAGAACTGCTTGACAGCAACGGGAGGATGCCACCTCGGGAGTCCATTAGGCGAGAAGAACATGACAGAAGGAGAGACTTCCGGGAAGGAAGAGAAGATGATTGGCGACGTCCGAGGCCCGACCCATTGGACCGGCCGTGGGGGATCTATAACCACCATGGCGGGGCACGAGGGGAAGATGGCTACCGGCGGCCAAGGAGGGAGGATGAGCCCCGATATGGAGAAAGAGGAACTTGGGAAGACCCCATAACTTGGGACAGAGGAGGCCATGGGGGAATAGGGCATACGGGGTGGACACGAGGGCCAAGAAGCTAAAAATGTCAGTATTCGAGGAGGAAAATGTGGATGAGTGGATCCACAAGGTGGAGAGGTATTTTGCAGTGAACGGCCTGATGGAGGAGGAGAGATTGATGGCTATTAGTATGTGCTTGGAAGGAGCGACATTTGCCTGGTTCAAGTACATGGATAAGTGGGAACCGGTGAGGTCCTGGAGGGACTTCAAGGAGGCTATCAGGGAGAGATTCAGGGGGAGCAGCCCATGGGAGATATCAGAACAGTTCTACGCCCTCACTCAAGAGGGAACAGTGGAGGAATACAGGAAGAAATTTGAGAGTTTAGTGGGAGACATGGAGGGCCTCTCAAACAGTACTTTGGGGGGAAATTTTATGAAGGGCCTCAAACCAGAAATTAGAGATGCTGTGAAGGTTATGAGATCAAGAAACCTGAGGGAGGCGATGGAATTGGCTCAGTTGATGGAGAATCAGAAGACCAACGCCCGAAATTGGAGAAACAACCACTCAGGAGGTCCCGCCAGGACAACTACCACTTACTTGGCTCCAAAAGGGCCAAGCCCCAGCGTCCCTAGGGAGAGTGGAAAGGAGAAGAGCGGGGTGACCAGATCTGCTGGAAGCTTCAAGAAATTGACTGAGGAAGAGATGCAGGAGAAGAGGGCCAAGGGCCTTTGTTTCAGATGTGAGAGAAGTTTGTTCCATGGCACAGGTGCAAGGATCGCGCCCTTCGAGCTCTCACCGTCTATATGGACGAGGCGCCTGAAGAATGTGATGATTCTGATGAGGAGCAGATTGATCCCCAGTTGGAGGTAGCCGAAGTCTCCCTCAATTCTGTGTTGGGATTTACTCCTAGCCATACGATGAAGGTGAAGGGAAGATCCTTGGGAGGGAGGTAGTGGTCCCTGATTGATAGTGGGGCAACCCACAATTTCATATCCACCTAGGTGGCTGAGAAGTTAGGATGGAGCCTACTGAGATAGGCAGTTATGGGGTGATGATGGGGACATGAAAGATTGAGTTCAGCACCGGGATCTGCAAAGGGGTGGAGATGAGGCTACTGGAGATCAGGGTGGTAGAGGACTTCCTACCCCTGAAGTTGGGTAGCACAGATGTCATTCTGGGCATGAAGTGGCTACAGACCTTGGGTGAAACCAAGGTGAACTGGGGGACCATGGTGATGGAGCTGATTGTAGAGGGGAAGAGGGTGAAGCTAAAAGGGGAACTAGGATTGTCCAGAAGCTGGAGTGTCACTCAGATCAATGGCGAAAATCATCCATGGAGGAGGATATCCTTTGTGGAGCTGCAGAGCCTAGAGGAGCAGGAGGAGGGGGAGGAAAGCTCATTCCCACGTTGGTTCAGCCTATTCTGCAGGAATTTGAGGATGTTTTCCAACCTCCGGTGGGACTACCACCTGACAGAGAGCAGGAGCACCAAATTATCCTAAAGAGGGAGTATTCTCCTATCAGTGTGAGGCCTTACAGATACCTTCAGGTGCAGAAATATGAGATTGAGAAGCTGGTGGGAGAAATGCTAGGAGGGATCATTCAGCCCAGTGTGTGCCCTTTCTCTAGTCCAGTTCTGCTTGTGAAAAAGAAGGATGGGAGTTGGAGGTTCTGTGTAGACTATAGAGCTCTCAACAAGGAGATTGTGCCTGATAAGTTTCCTATCCCTGTGATTGACGAGTTGATGGATGAGCTACATGGAGCAGCCTTGTTCACCAGGTGATCTGAAGTCAGGCTATCACCAGATTCGGACGAGGAAGGAAGATGTGCAGAAGATGGCCTTTAGGACTCATGAGGGCCACTACGAATTTCTGGTGATGCCTTTTGCCTCACCAACGCACTCTGCCACATTCCAGGCCTTGATGAACCGGATCTTCAAGCCACACCTCGCAGTTTGTGTTGGTATTTTTGATGACATACTATCTATAGGCAGGACTGAGGAGGAACACCTAGAGCACCTGAGGGATGGGTGGTGGTTGTCTAAGGGAGCACAGCTGAAGGCCATCCTTCAAGAAGTGTGACTTCGCTCAGCACGGGTGGAGTACCTGGGGCATGTGATATCCCAGGAGGGAGTTGCTGCAGATCAGTCCAAGATAGAGGCAATGCTGGCATTGGCCTCACCCAAGACCTTGAAGGGCTCAGAGGATTCTTGGGATTGACAGGACTACTACAGAGGTCGGAGGGGATACAGTACCATAGCGTGGCCACTGACAGAGCAGTTGAAGAAGGACAACTTTTTATGGGGAGAAGCAGCTTCAGAGGCTTTTGAGAAGCTGAAGAAGGCCATGACGACAGTGCCAGTGCTTGCTCTGCCGGACTTCAACCAGGTGTTTGTGGTGGAGACAGATGGTTCAGGCTATGGATTGAGGCAGTGTTTGATGCAGAACCACAGACCCATAGCTCTTCAGTCAAGTACTGTCGTTCCCGGGCTAGGTGAAAGTCTATCTACGAGAGAGAGCTGATAGCTATTGTATTGCCTTCCAGAAGTGGAGACTTACTATTGGACGACACTTTATTGTCAGGACTGATCAGAGGAGCCTGAAGTACTTGTTAGAGCAAGATGGTGACTGAAGAGCATCAGCGGTGGCTTTCAAAATTGCTGGGTATGACTTTGAAATTCAGTATAACAGGCGGGGGAAACAAAGCCGCTGATGTTTGTCCAGATGTTTGGTGTGAACTACAGACAGTGGTTGTGTCTGTTCCTTGATGTTAGATTGGCGCGGAATCAAGTAGAGAGCTCGAAAAGATGAGGGTTGGGAAAGATTCAGCTGATTTATTAGGAAGTGATAGCCACCGCAGGGTACTCATTAGAGGGGACAGATGCTGTATCAAGGGAGGTTCGTGATGCCCAGGACTTCTATCCACATCCCAAACATACTCCAAGAATTTCATGGAGCGCGGTTGGGGTCATTCTGGGTGCGAAGACCTATAGGAGGATTGCTGCTGAGCTTTATTGGAAGGAATGCATAGAGATGTAGAGGAGATGGTGGCCAGATGTGAGATTTGTCAGAGGAACAAAACATGGCTATGTCACAGGGGGCTACTACAGCCATTGGCGTTATCAGGACGAGTGTGGGAGAAATATCCATGGACTTCATAGATGGGCTCCCGTTTAGAAGGCGTTCACAGTGATCCTGGTGGTGGTGGATAGACTGAGCAAGTATGCTCATTTTATTCCCTCCGAATCCTTACACCGCAGTAGACAGTGGGCTTCAGCTTTCATCAGAGAGGTTGTCAGGTTGCATGGGGTACCAGAGGCAATAGTGGTCGCGATAGAGGACAAGGTGTTCCCAGTCACTTTTGGAGGAGCTTGTTCAGGTTACAAGGAACAGTTTTGAAAGGAGCACCGCTTATCACCTACAGACAGATGGCCAAACGGAGGTGTAACAGGATCCTGGAACATTATTGAGATGTTTGTGTCGGAGACCCTAAGCTTTGGCCAAATGGCTACCTGGGCAGAATACTGTACAACACCTCTTTTCATCCTCAGCTTCACAGATGACGCCATTTCAAAGTACTGTAGGGAAAGGATCCTCACACTTGTGCATTTTGGGAGTAACAGCACTCCTGTGTCGTCAGTAGAAGAGTACTTAGAGAGAGAGATCGAGTTACTTGAAGAGCTAAAGAGACATCTACTGAGAGCACAACAAATTATGAAGAAGCAAGCAGATGGGCATAGGAAGGACATACAGTTTGCAGCAGGGGAGAGGGTGTTTCTGAAGCTCGGACCATATAGACAGAAGATAGTTGCCAACAAGAGGAATGAAAAGCTGGCTCCAAGGTACTTTGGGCCATATGAAGTGCTGGAGAAGATTGGGTCAGTAGCATACAGATTGAAACTACCTCCATCGGCAACTATATATCCAGTTTTTCACGTGTCACAATTGAGAAAGGCCATTGGGGAGTACACCGCCAATTCTGAGCTACCAGCAACCCTGACTGAGGACTTAGAGGTGATTTTAGAACCTATGGAGCTAAAAGGGGTGCGCCAGAAAGAAGATAAAACTAAGGAAGTATTGATCCAGTGGAAGAACCTTCCTGACTACGAGGTCACGTGGGAACCATATGAGAGGACGAAAAGCAGTTTCCTGATTTTCACCTTGAGGACAAGGTAATTTTTTGGGAGGGCGGTAATGTTACGCCGGCCCAGGAGGGGCCGGCTGGACCGGTCCGGGTCTACTCATGACGGAACCGAACGAAGCAGGCGGAACCGAGCGGAGGGAGCGAAGCCGACGGGGGCCAGGGAAGAATTTTGGGACGGAAATTTTGAATGCGAGGGGCTGTTTAGACATTTTGTAAAACTCCTTTATGATTAATTAGGAGGTTAGGAGGAAAAGGGGGATTATCTTGATTTTGAATTTCTTGGGAGATCTAGGTTTGTTCTTGGGCTCTTCGCTTTGCCGGAGATCGTGGAGAGTGCTTCCTTCCTCTCGAATTGAAGGAAGATTGTATCTTGCAAGTGCTTTTATCTACTATTGAAATAAAAGTGTTTGCTTTGTTTTCCTATGAATTTCCATTGAGTTTTCTCTCCGTTTTCCACTGTTTGGGCTGTGTTCTTGCTGCGGACAGCAGTTTCTTTGCTTAGGTACTTGATTTGGGTTAGGTTTACTTGTGCAAACGAGTATTTCCTATCACTTTCCTTATTAGATTTAAATTATAATTTGATTCTTAATATGATACAATGCAGAAATAATGATTTAGGTAACCGGCCCCACATTGTGGGATAAAGGCTTGATATTGTTTTTGTTGAATGAAAGTGTGTTTCAGCCTTTGTTATATGATTTTAGATCCATGCCTTTGGCAGAGTTGATAACATTTGAAACTTAAATCTGTAAGTGGGTATGTTTGACTTCCTCTGGTTTCACCATCTTTGGTGCATAAGATTAAAAGTAAATTGTTTTGTTGACCATGTATACCGTTTAACTTTTTTTAATTTTAATTTTCTATTTTTCTTTCTTTGAATGCTAGAATAGCTAATTTAATGATGATATGACTTACACATGTCTCTGTTCTTTATAAGCCCTCATATTTTCATTATGTGCTGTCTTTCAGAATGTTCAATTCCATTCATAAGCTTAATCAAACTCCATTTATCTTACCTTGCAATTGTTATAATTTGTGATCTGCAGGGATTCCACAACAATGATATTGATTTCAAGTACTCTTTAGATGAAGTTTTGAAATACTATTTGAGCATTGAGTTCAGGTGAACATGCCTTTCTCATTAATCCTTTTTCAACATATATTGTGTTGATGCAATTGATTGTTCTTCTGAAAACAACTGTGTTGGGTGTATTGTAGTTTGATCTGCTTTGTCCTGGGAATTGTGTATTTATTAATTTTGAAGAATTGCACAAGTTTTTGTTATTTACATGCTATGTGGTTGATACATTCTATTCTTGTTTGGGTAGACTCAAACCCCTAGATGTCGTGTCGTTCCATCATTCGAGATGTAAGAGATGGTTTTGGGAGTTTGTCAAGACGTGGCTTTGAAGTGCGACTTACAGGTCATCACAAGGGAAAATCTCAGAGTTCTGTCCATGAGCTGCATGAACCACCTGCAGGAATCCAGCAGAGTCGCTGGGCCAACCTTCCTCCTGAACTTCTTTGTGATGTGATTAGAAGGCTGGAGGCAAGTGAAAGTACATGGCCTTCAAGGAAACATGTTGTTGCATGTGCTGCTGTTTGCAGACCATGGAGGGAATTGTGCAAAGAAATTGTCATTAGTCCAGAGCTCTCCGGGAAGCTCACCTTCCCTGTTTCCTTGAAGCAGGTAGCTATGAAAACTCATGGTGCTATGTTCAACTTTTTGTGAATCCAATTTCGTATGCTTGTGGCTCACCCACATGTTCTCTATTGTAACAACATTTTAAGTTTCTTCTTATGGAATAATCTCACGGTATGTGGCCTTTTAACTTGTATATTCTTTCTACTGACTTTTACAGCCTGGTTCTCGAGATGGAATGATCCAATGCTTCATTAAGAGGGACAAGTCAAAATCAACCTATCGTCTTTACCTCTGTCTTAGCCTTGGTAACCTCACTTTTCAACTGTTTCAAGCAGCTTTTGCTTTTTATACAAAATTTATAAGAAATCTGTGCCGGAGTTCTATTTAAATCAAATTGTTTTATAATAGGATTCTTTACTTGAATTCCATCTATTCGTATTTCAGTTTTTTGTAAATTACCACCTACGGCAAAACAGCTTAACTGAATAAGTCATTAAATATTATCAAGCTCAGTTCTACAGTAGCTCTCCATGTTTTTTTTTCCCTTCAATGATGTAATAAAGCAATGAATAATTTGATTGTTTCCTATCCTTTGAATATTAATGTTGAATAAGAGAATCATTTGGTACTTGTACTATAATCTGCAGTGTCAGCAATCTATTTTCTTTGCTATCCTTGTTGGTAGAGTTCATTGTTTCTTCTTAATATTCTGTTTTTAACAGAATGGATTTTTTCTGTCAAATTTGCTTTTTCCATTTAGCTTATTTTGGTTGTTGGCAGTGTCATTTTTTGTTAAGCAGTGATTCAACCTCACATAGTCTTTTAATCTTTTTTTCTTTTTGATTTTTTATACCTTAATTATTCATAAACAGAAAGTGAGTTTACTCCCTTGTGTTATGTTGAGGTTAACTGTATGTGGTTTTGTCCCACGTTATCAAAATGGTATATGAGATGGTACCGATATGTTGATGTTAAGGTATGTTAGAATATTGGATTTAACTGGTATTGCTTAGCAAGTTGCTTTGAAACTAGTGGTTCAATGGTATTAAGTTTTTTCATGTCCTTTGTGTCTATTATTGACCGTGAAGGGTTTCTATCATGGTCGATCAAGGTTCAAGAGAATACTTCCATGGAGACTCCATGTAGTTGTGTGGGCTCTTGTAGCATGTCACTTTGCGATATTGAGAAAGCTTTTGTTTGAGAGTGATGTATAATATGAAGAGTTGTCCTATGAGGAGGAAATTGTTAAGACTAGTTGCCAACTATTTTGCCCCATATTGAAAATTAGTAAATAAATTGTTTTTCCATCTTATATTTTCAATAAATTCTTCTCTCAAGGAACCAAAAACTGTTTGAGTTAAATCAAATTGGTCTATAAATTAGGACACTTTGTTGGAATCAATTGGCCCTCTTAAGCTGAATTGGTATCCCTTTGTATAAAGTTGGATGGTTACATTATTAGTCTTCATGTCAATCATATGCCCATATTAATTTTTGGGTTTTTAGATCCTACTTCGCCCTACATCTCTTCCACATAGAGCCTTTGCTGCACTTTTTACATCCTCAACATACCTCTTTCACCTTTATGTTTCTCCGTTTCTCCCTCATTTATGGGCGTGCTTTTGCACGTGTATGTTGCTTGTGGTATTGTTCATGGTTTAAAATTGCGAAATATGAGGCTCGCCTTTGCGCAATTCC
Source organism: Dendrobium catenatum (assembly GCF_001605985.2). Taxonomy (NCBI): domain Eukaryota; kingdom Viridiplantae; phylum Streptophyta; class Magnoliopsida; order Asparagales; family Orchidaceae; genus Dendrobium; species Dendrobium catenatum. Next base: position 36,884 of record NW_021319255.1, on the reverse strand, counting down.
AGTAAAAAACGCCTCGATGCTTACGCCTCAAGTTTTTTTTTTTATGAGGCTTGCACCTCAACTTGGTTGAGGCCCGCCTCGCCTCACTGGCATGAGGCTTACGCCTCACGCTATATATATTAAAACTTACATAAATCTTGAAGTAAATGTCCGACATTGGATTCTATAGGAGAGGAGGAAGGGGAGAGAGCAGTTCATCATAATGATGATTCAAATGAAGAACCCCTTAGTGATGACAGTGCTGATGACTTATGAGTTCTTATGTGATATGTCATTGCTATTTATTTTTGGAAATTTGAATTATATGTTAATGAAAAGATTACTGGGATTTGGGAAAGATAGAATTTTGAGTTGAACTATATTTCAGGTTGTCTTATTATTGGGATATTTTGATTTCACATAATATCTTATGCTTTTTTATGTTTTATATTATTCACTCATTAGTATATAAAAAAATTATCATTTTATGTTTACGCAATCTTTTCATTTTGAGGCTTACGCCTCAAAACGCCTTGAGGCTTACGCCTCGCCTCACGAATGAAAAACGCCTCAATACCCGAATACACAATTTTAAACATTGGTATTGGTAGATAGGAAGAAGAAAATAACATATGAATGATTGGGTAGAAAATGGTCGACTGAGGGTTGGGATTCCAAACATGTACAAGCTAAACACCCACCCATGTACTTTCCTCTCTGCTTCCCTTACTCGATTCATCTATATATCTATATGTCTATATCTATCTTACAACTAATACAGGTGGAGGGGGAAGGTGAAGAGGGGAGTGGAAGGGTTGATGGAAGACTAAAAAGAAGAAGCGGTGTTTGACTACACAATATTTGAGCCATTTTCATCTTTAATTTTCTATTGTTATTTGGTGGTGGTGAGTGCTTATAGATAGGAGGTTGTGGAAATATATGTGAAATTAATAAGGCTAGTGATTGGACTCTGACAAATGAAGAAGCGGTGTTTGACTACACAATACTTAAAAGAAAAAGGAAAACTATTTATACCATTTGAATTGATCACACTCATATAAGATCTTGAGAGGAATTTCCACCCCAAATGTAGACTTTATGCCATTTACATCTTGCAAGAATTTACTTCACCCAAATCTTGAGAGGGATTTCCGTCCAAGCTTATGGATTGTCACATTGGACCGCAAGCTTGTAACCTTTTGGATCGTGAAGCAGCCTCGAAGGAAGAAACTGCCAACAAATTTCCTTAAATTACGAAGTATATATTTTTCATGCCTAACTTAGAGGTGATGTTGGGAACGTAGAGTTTGATAGTCCTTCGGTTAGGATGTCAACCAACTATTTGTTTTTGGATATATGAAATATATCACCTTTAATTTTTCCTTGATGAAATGTTGATACTTTTTTATGTGCTTAGTTTGGTTATGTTGGATTCGGCTGTGTAGTATTGACGTTTGATTTATTTTCACCGTATAACATCATAGTATCTTCCCATTTTATTCCCAAGTCATTCAAAATAATTTTGATCTAGAACAGTTCAAAAGATTCCTCAGGCCATTGCTTGAAATCTAACTTTAGCTCTCAGTTTAATTACCAGTAATTTCTTCTTGTTTTCCTTCATGATTAGATTTCCTATTGAATGTTGTAGAAATCAATAGTAGATTATTTATATGTGAGGGATCTTCATAAATGAACATCTTTGCATGCTCTTCTAAATTGAGTCTTTTATTTCTCTCTTATATAAGATTCCTTTGTTTTGTTTTCCCTGGAGGTATTGAAGAGTATTATTTTTCAATTTTGTTTGCGCTTCTTTATGATTATGCATTATTTGCTTAACATATTTATAGCATATATCATCGATTAAAAAGGCGTTCGAGGCGGACGCCTCGAGGCGCGCCTCGAATCGAGGCGGAGGTCGGGCGAACTGAGGCTTAAGCCTCGAACGCTCGGGCGAGGCTTACTCCTTTTTCCACGGAGGCGTACGCCTCACCGCGTGAGGCGTCGAGTCGCATCGAGGCAGCGCCTCGAAAGTGAGAAAGTTACCTTCACAGTCAGCGAGCTCCCGTTGTTTCTTCCGATCAAAATGTTGTAGCTTACGATTCGGCAGGAAAGGGAAAGTCGTCGAAGGAGCAAAGTCGAACAGCCACGAAGGAGCTAAAGAAGCGACGCGTGCAATCTCTACACTTCCTGTGAAGCAACGAAGCCGAACAGCAAGGACGAAAAGAGAAGATGAAAGGCAAACCGTAGACACAACTAAGTTATTATTGATTAACTTAGTTAATATAATTAGCCTAATTAATATAAATTACATATAAATTATGCGGTATGCTCGGTACTGAGTTGTACATGCTCGGTACTGAGCGGTACATGCTCGGTACTGAGCGGTACATGCTCGATATTGAGCATATACAACAAGCAGAATTTCAAAATTACTCTTATAATATAATTTTGTTCCCCGTCAGGGGGCAGCGCCCCCTTGGACCCCTGGCAGACTGGTATATTTTTGTATTCATGTTATTTTATTATTGGTAGTCCAAATAATTGTTATTGTTTATCATTATTTAAAATTTTAAATTAATTTATTTTAATCGTTTTGAGGCTTACGCCTCGATCCGCCTCGAGGCTTACGCCTCGCCTCGCTTAGAAAAAACGCCTCGATTCCCGATTTCGCCTTTTAAAACCTTGGCATATATAATGTCTGGTCTTGTTTAGGCCATATAAATATAGATTCTTGATCATTCTTTAATATCTACCTTTTTCAATTTCTATGTTGTCGCCTACCTTTCTAATTTTGTGGTAGTAATTAGTTGGAACTTGCTAGAACATCCATCCCATCATATCTATTTTGTTTAGTAGATTTAGGAAATATTTTGTTAGGAGATAAATATCCAACCGTTTAGGTGAGTCACTTTATTCCAAGTAACCATTTTGAGTCTTTCTTTATCTTTTTTTTTTTAATTTTTTTTGGATTGTTAAACTTGCATTTTCCTTATTTCTCAATGATTATCATTTATTTTAATTATGTCAAACTTTCCTCATCTCTATTTCTTCATGATTATCATTTGTTATAATTATGTTATCCACATACACTATGACATTAATTTTGCCCTCAATTTTGCCCTCGTTAGATTTCCTTATGAAGAGAGTGTGATATTTGAGAATTAGCTTGAAGTTCATTCCTTTCATAGTTTTGTTGACATCTCTAACCATTCCTTTTAGGTTTGTTTTTGCAAATATATAGATTTTTTTCAACCTTAAAAATATTTAGTATTAAAATCTTGATTAAGACCTATAAACAGACGTATTCTTGTTTGTCATGTCGGAATGCATTTTCTACATCTAATTAATTTTAGGACCAATTGAGTATAGTTGCCGGGGATAGAGCTATGATGCACAGACACGGTGACTCGGACACGACACGACACGGACACGGGACAGCTTTTTTTTGAAAATTTAAGACACGGGTACGTCGCGGACACGGCAATACATTTTTTTAGATAGTGTATATATATTAATGTAATATCATATTAAAAATATCAAACAATAATAAATGAATGACATGATAACTTGTCTAGCTTATAATATTAAATATTTAGTACAAAATATCTAGTACAACCACAAAAATATAAGTAAATAATCACTTACTACAACATCAAGCATTTAAGCTTCAACTACTAGGATTAGCTTTAGAGGTTTGTTTTTGGCCTTCAATATCATCATCATTGAATATCACTACTTTCAACTCTGGTTCAACAAGAGAAAGATTTGTAATTGTGCAAAAAGAGAGGAGAAGAAAATATCTTCACTACCAAAGAGAAATAAAAATGAGAATATTCGATGAATGAGTATTAAATGCAGACGTTGATTTGGTGTTGTGGATATGAAATAAGAAATATAGTTTAAATCTCGCCAAATATAAGAAACTATATTTTTAAAAAATTAAAAAATATTTAAGATACGTGTGTCGGACACGCGTGTCCAATTTGTTTTTAATATTTTTTTAATCGGACACGTTTTCGACGTGTCCAACACGTGTCGGAGGACTGTCGTGTCGGACACGGTGTCGGACACTGCACGCCTCTTTGAGGAGAAGTGTCGGTGCATTATAGGGATAGAGGTATCTGACTAATTTTATCTTTGTGATTGGTTCCAAATTTCTCCATAATTAATGGATTGGTCTCAGTGTAGCATTTTGCATTGAGCCAAACTTACTATTTCTCAAGCATCGTATTTGCATTGTGTCTAATAGTTTATATGCACTTTCATCTATTAATTTCTTTTCTTTTGTCAATTCTACAATTTCCCAACTTTGGTTTTACTTTTAGAGCTCTGATTTCTTTAATAAATTTTTTTAGTTCTTTGTGTATAATTCTTGGAATTTTGATATCATTTATATCAATGAGAAAGGTTTAAAATTGGCTATTAGATGTTGGGTGCATGTTTGTGTTTCCTTTCTTAAAGCAATAGGAAGGTTGATATCATGTTGTTTTTGAATTTCAAAGGTATAGGTTATACCTTCATTGCATGGTGATTGATGTTGCTTATATTTAAATGGTAGTTTAATATTGAACTCATTTTTTTTTACTCTACATGTAGTAATGGTTTAGGTTCATTAAATAGGTTTTATTGGGATTGTTGTTCGACACTTTTATCTATAGGAAAGTCTCTGGGTTACTTGAGATTGTGGGTCAATTGGTTTGTTGGGAAATCAATGTTTAGAAAGTCAAAGTTGCCTTTATTCAAAGGCTTTCCTTGAAGGCAACCTTTGGTCGTAAAATTTTTAATTTTTTGCAAAGGTAACATCACGTGAGATATAATCTTTTAGTATTGAGATGATACCACTTAAATTCTTTTTAAGTTGAGAAGTATCCTAAGATGATGCAATTCTGTGCTTTTGATCAATTTTAGTGTTTTGGTAGTTATAGGAAACACTCTAGAAGGTTCTCATTAGAAGAAATGAGTGTTTTGTCAGGGAAAAAAGATTCATTGAGGGTTTCAATAGGGATGTCAAAATGGGTCAACAAGTCGGGTTCGGGTCCAACCTGAAATTGACCCGATATGAATTTATTCAACCAAAACCTAACCTATTTAATAAACATGTAAAAGAGGTGGACCTTAACCCGACCAGCTTGCAACCCAAACCCTGCTCAATAACCCATTTTAATTAAAAAGAATTTCATTAACTTTCTAACCATATATTTTAGACGAATTGGTTAAAAATAAGAAGATTATATCACAAATAAAAAAAATTTAATGAAAGAAATATTAAACGGATCATTTTGGGTAAAAATTAGGTTGGCGGGTCAACCAGTGCCCGATCCAAATCCATTTAATAAATAGGTCGGAATGTACGACACGAACCCAAGCTGCTTATTAAATAGGTCAACATGAACCCAAATTTGCTGGTTGGGTTGGCGGGGGTCTAGTTATTGATACCCCTAGGTTTTAATGATCGTATTGTTTGGTAAAATTCAATTGAGAAGATTTTTAGTTAGAATATGATTGTAAAGGTAGCTCCTACTCAATAAAGTTTTGGAATTTTCTTCTCAAATGAAGGACTTAATGATCTCAAGGAGTTGAGAACTTTTTCTTTTTTTTGATCCTATTATGTTATGGGGCATGAGCATAAGAGGACTCATTGATTGGGCCTTTTTCATGCCTATTTCATTAATGATACGGGGATGTGGTTTGATTGAAATACTATGTCCCATTTTCATATCTAATCCATTTCTTATTATTATCGAGTTGGGTATTATTTTATGGAACATGGTGATGATTGTATTCACATCAAATTTATTTTTCATTAGTAAAAGCTAAGTTTTGCATGAGCAATTGTTTGTAAAAGTAACAAACCATAGGGCCTGATTAGTATTATTGATATATTATACATGAATGTGGATTTGGTAAGAGGCGTTAATGTTTTTGAGTGACTTGGGGGATAGGGTATTATTATATGGGTTTTTGACCTTTTGCTACACAACACACTTGAACTTTTTTAATTTTTATTTAGTGAAATAATATAGGAAATATGGATTGTATTACACTAAAAGATGGATGTCTAATTAAAATAACTATCTATGAAAATTTTAGTAGTAATAGACCTACTGAAGGGATTGTGACTTTGGGCGATCAAGTCATTAATAAGAGTACACGTTTTAGATATCTTGGATCAATTGTTCAAAGTGATGGTAAGGTAGCAAATCATGTTTGACTGGACATTTCTTTTGTATTAAGTTGCTTAAGTATACCAACAATCCTAGCCAAAATCATTGACAAACTTTTATTGGAAATTCTAGATACCTTAAAGGGACGTCTAGTTCTGCTCTTGCTATTCTAGTTTTTCTTATATGCTTGAATGTTATATTGATGTTAATTGGATTATTGAATCATGGTAAGACCATACTAAGATGGTGTTGAATTGGATGTGGAATGAATAATTGTGAGTTTTAGCATTGGTTGATGGTTGATACCAGACTATGCTTATGGCGAGCATTGATGTTGACCAAAATTTGATGTTCCATGTTAAGTCTTGCATAATGCCTACTAACGAATAAAATTTGATGCTTGCTATTCATTATCTAAATCTTTTCTGATGGTTTGGTCTCCCTTCCTACCATTAGAAAGACCAATTTCACTGGCATTCATTGCCCAACACGTCCTACTCTGTCGATTGTCATTTAATGCCTACCAAATTTTTCTTAGCTCCCCTCTATCAAAGAGTACGACCAAGCCTACTACCCGTTATTGCTCAACTTTTGATGTTCCTCATCAATTGTCACTTTGTGCTTTACCAACAACTAACATTTGTCACCTTTTTTCCCGATTGCCAAATTCATCTCGGTTTGTGTTTGGCATTTTGATACACTACATATTGCAACTCTTTAAGTTTTATTTTATTCAATAAAATAGAAAACATGGATTGTTGTACGCTAAAAGATGGATGACCTGTATGAATATGATGGAACCTAACCTTAATACAATATAAGTTGCAGCATGGCCAACATCGGAAAACCGAACGGAAATTTTATTTGGATACATATCACTGTCATTAATTAAATTAAAAAATATATATAAGTTGCAGCATGTGTTTATTACTATTTATGCCATATATTATAGTCCTCATTCTTTAGCATGCCCTATCGTTTTTTTGACCCTAATGAGTTTGATAAAAATGTGTTTAGCATGGGTTTGATAAAAATGTTGCAGTACAATTTAGATCATATGTTCATTTTTGAATAGATAATAGGTTAATTGTTAATTTAGGTACATGAAATAAAAATGAAAATAAGTGAAGTTATAAGTTTTTTATATACCTTCTTGATAAGAGTGACTGGGGCTCTATCAAGTTTTTTTTTTGGTTTATGGGGTTGATATATTGGAAGAGAATCGTGTTGTTCTTGAGTTTAATATCGGAATTTCATCTGAACTATTTTTAGAAGCACATGAGAGGTATAAAATCAAATGCTCATCCTATTGAGCCGCAAAGCACATATCCTTTAATTTATCAAATGATATAACGTGCAGAGTTTCTTTTTTCCTTTTTTCTATAGTCCTTCCATATTTTTGTCTATGTTTTCTTCCATAGGAGTAAGATTGGCTTGATGATGTTTGGACTTGTTTTGGTATGGAAACTTACTTTTTTGTATTAAGGTTTCCCTTGGAGTTTTAAGCATATATTTTTTGTATTCCTTGACTTTTTACAATAATGGCAAAATATACATTCTCAATTATTGGACCATAGTGACTCTGGTATGAGTTTTTATATCTCGATATTTCTTATGCTAGCAGGTGGAGTTTCTAACATAGCATTCGATCTTCCTTCTTAACTTCTAATAGTGGAGAAAATTTCAATTAGGTTTTTAAAACTATTTCATTTTAGTGGATGTGTAATTGGTAATATTCAACATTTAGTCCAGCTGGGAATTTATTGAATTTTCTTTTACAAAATTTTTTGTCATTACAACATCATCGTTGCATGTTATTTTGATATATTCGTACTAGACGAGTTTGACCTACATATTTTTTATTATGCTATAATATTCGTTAATTGAAAGAGTGCTATTTTTAGTGATGTGAATTTTGGTCTTAAATTCAGACTATGGTGGCATTGTACTCTTTGGAATATGTTTTCTTCTCCATATATCTTCGAATGTAATTAGGGACATGGAGATTCCACTAACTTCAAACATCCTTGATTTCATAGCCATGTGATAATTAAGGAATCTTCCACATCTTATCTGGCAAAATTGAGATCGTCTTTGTTTAGCATGGGGCCAATAATGCAACAGGCGGAAGGTAACTGTGGTGGAGTCAAGTGGTGGAGTCAGCAGCTTAGATTATGTATCGCCTTGCTGAGTGATGCCTGCGGTGAAGACAATTAACAGAAGCTAGCTATGATTTGCCTTGAGGCTGCTGGAAAGAAAGCAAAGGCTTCAATTTCTGATAGTAGGAGATAATAAACCTTTCTTTTTAGAGCTCTATTACCGTGAAGAGAGGATGATTTATTTGAATTTTGTGTATTTCATTAAAGACCATCGGCTCCTACTTATTTAGCAGAATTCTAGATTATGCTAGCTAACTCTAACCATGAAAGCTAGTAATTATATCATGATTACTTAGCAATAGTCGACAAAATATGTTTGATCATGTTTGTATCTCTACATCTATGAAAATATAAGATACTCAAAATCTTGCCAGCATTTATCTGACCCAAATTCTTATAGGGGTTACTGACCAAGTATCACGGATTGCCACCTTGGGCAGCTAGCTTGTAATCTTAAGGATTGTCAAGCTGACCTCAAAGAAGAAACTACCAACATTGTCCAATCACGATTTATGATGCTTAATCTAGGATCCTTGATTTCATTAATCTCTCTAATCTGTTTATTATTAGTTCATGGAATGAACACAATTTAGTTCCCTAGCTATTTACATTATGAAAATTTCCTTGCTGAAAGGACCTGTTTGGCTAACTGCAAGTGAGAGAAGCGACTTTACCCATTTTTTGGATGTTGAATTGAATGTCAGCTTCCAAGATTTTGAAATTCTCCCCTTTCTATTAAGGCTAGACTATCACATTTGTCCTAAAGTGTGACTTTGAGGCATATTAATTTGAAGTCAAATAACTAAGAGTTTTACTAGACACTTTTGAGGGAAGAAGTAACTTTCCACTTCACTTGCCAATCAAATAGTGTCCACTTTGCAGCGCAGAAGTTATCTTTGAGAAACACTATGGTAACCCAGGAGGAAGAGCGAGGGTGAATTGGATTGTAAATCAAAGTGAGGTAATTTAAAAATGATTTAATTTTATTTTGTAGAAAATTTAGTGATGTGAATGTGGCAGTTATTCAACATAATAAATCACAAGAGAGTGCAAAAGGAGAAAAGAACACAGATTTTTACGTGGTTCGGCCCCCCACTGTCCTATGCCCACGCCTACTCCAACCCTAGATTAGGATTCAAGTAACAACCAAAAAGGTTACAACAGCAGTATCTTCTTAACACCAGGAAGAAACTATCTCACACAACGGTGAGAACCTCACAACGATTGTACAAACAAAAACAAAGAAAATTAGTCAAGTCATAGCTTGATACTTGTAGCTCTCACAAAGAATAAATTATATAGCTCTCACAAATCCTGCACAATAAAGATTAATCACCAGTAAACAAATGTGCTTGCTCATTGATTTTTATGTATGCAAGAGTGAAATGTGGTATGCAAATATTTATATATGATTTTGCAAAGTTAAAACCCAAGCAACCAAGTTACAATTCAATTTTCAAAAGACTAGCTATATTAAGCAAAGATGTGATATGAATAATTATGAAAAGGTGCTCTTTTGTAAAATATGTTTTGCTGGATTTTAATATGATAAAATTGTAATAAAGATAGAAACTAATCACTTCAATATTCTCAAAAAGTTCCACTCAAATTAACTTGAAAGATATGACAAGATTAGTTAAAAACACACATGTCAAAGGCAACTAGTCTCACTTAAAATTGTATGCAAAGTGAGTTATTTTATAATTTTAAAAATCTGGAATAATATGATAATAATCACTACAAATTTCAGATATACTAATATTCAAATTTGTCCAAAGGTGATCCAATCAAAACTTATAGATAATGTTTCACAACAAATCCAATATGCCTAAGGATGAGTCACAAACAAGTTTATGTTGGAAATATGTCTATAATGAAAATATTTTATTTTTGTTACTTATGAAAACAAAGTTGAATGATAGTTACAATAAATCAAATGAGGAAAATATTATTTTCAATTACACAAATTCAAATATCAAAAATTTCACAAGACAAATCAAAACAAGGTGAAAAATAGGGGTTGTAAACTAGATAATTTAGTTTTCACCAAATCAACTACCAATAGAGTATCTTTTTGATTTTTTTTATAAAATCTGAAAAATATAATTTAAAATATTAATATGATGAGAATGCTATAGCAAAAAAATCATACAAACATATTTGAAGTGAAGGCACCAAAGTGATGAAAACTAGTTACAAAAACTAGCACTTAAAAAATCAAAACTAGTTAACAACCCAACTTGTGATTATACAAAATATATTTTAATTTAATGAAATTGTTTTTTGTATGAGACAAATATATAAGATGAGAGATAGCATAAACTTCATATAAAATATAAAATTTTTTAGGAGTTGATCCAATGATAGGTAAAGTTTATGCAAGAATACCAAAGATCTTGAATCAAGTAGACTATTACAATTTCAAATGTCTTTCTCCAAATAATTTTCAATTAGTGATAGGTTTGCTTGCGAACTCAAGTATTTCCTTTAGGGTTACTTGCGAACTCAAATATTTCCTTTAGGGTTACTTGCGAACTCAAATATTTCCTATAAAATTGGTATCAGAGCAAGTCTTGGGACCGGTAGAGGGTTGTTTTCGACAAATTCAGGATTTTGGAGTAAAAAAACAACAACTTTTTTGGCCGGATTATGATGGTGGCCAAAAAGTGGATGCCTTGGAGGAAAGGCTTGAAGGGGAGATGAATCAAATCAAAACAACGGTGGATGAAAGGATTTCTTCCATGGAGGGATAAGTTGCTTATCTCCGAGATATGATGAAGAAAATATTGGAAATTCAAAATCAAACGGCGGCTTCAGTGGCAAAAGGGATGGAAGGAAAAATTAAGAATTCTTAGATTCTTAGGGAAGAAGATGAGGTGGAGATCATGGAAGATGAAGGGAGCCTGTCCAGAAGGAGGCAAGAGGAGGTGGATATGGGAAATGTCAGGAGGGATACTATGGCCGCTGAGGTGTTGATTTTGAAGAAAGAAAGGGGGATTTCGAAGGGGGTTTGGGCTATGGCAGGGCAAGGGAAGACCGGGAAACATGGGGTGGGCTTAGCACTTGGGAGAGGGGAAACTATGGAAATAAGGGGGAATGGTGGCAACCAGAAAGTGAGGAAGTTGAAGATGCCCATATTTGAATGAGAAGATGCTTATGGGTGGATTTATAAGGTGTAGCGATACTTCGTCGTCAATGGGCTAACGGAGGAGGAGAAGCTAACAGCAACGGGCTTGTGCTTGGAAGGAAAAGCCCTGTCGTGGTATCAGTGGGGAAACCAGAGGAGGCCTATCAGGAACTGGAGGGAATTCAAGGATTGCATAATAGAATATTTTCAAACCAACTGGGAAGAAGATTTCTATGAGTAGTTATTTGCTCTGACACAGGAGGGATTAGTAGCAGATTACCGGGAGCGATTTGAGCACCTAGCTAGTAGGGTCAAGCGACTCTCAGATACAGCATTGGAGGAAAATTTTGTGAAAGGATTGAAGGCGGAGATCCAATCAGCAGTGAAGGTCCTGATGCCCCGTGAATTGGGGGAGGCCATGAAGTTGGCCCAACTGATGGAAAATCTAGGGAATCTGGAGAGGGGAGCCAGGAGTAGCAGCACAGGGGGGCTTACAGGATGACGACCACCCATCTAGCACCTAAAGGTCCTGCAACAGGGGGGAGTCGAGAGGCAACCAAGGAGAAGACAAGAGGAGGAGGAAGATGGGGGAATTTCAAGCGGCTGACAGAGAAAGAGATGCATGAGAAGAGGGCTAAGGGGTTATGTTTTCGGTGCGATAAAAAGTACATGCCATGGCATCTGTGCAAGGACGAACTTATCAGGTTCTCACCTTCTGTGATGACGACGAAACTGAGGGAGGTGAGGAGGAGATAGAGGATGAGATGGAGGAGAAGCTACATTTGGATCTGGTTGAGGTTTCTCTGAACTCAGTGGTAGGATTCACTACGAATCATACCATGAAGGTGAAGGGGGAGATAGTGGACATGGAGGTGGTGGTGCTGATTGATAATGGGGTTACTAACAATTTTATTTCCACCTAGGTCGTCGACCAACTAGGAGTGAGATTGGTGGATACTGGCTATTACGGGGTGATGATGGGTATGGGGAAGGTGGAGAAAGGCCAGGGGATTTGCAAAGGAGTGCGACTGACGATCCAGGAGATTCAGGTGATGGAAGATTTTCTTCCACTAGAACTTGGGAGTATAGATGTGATCCTGGGGATGAAATGTCTTTGAACTTTGGGAGATACCAAAGTAAATTGGGGAGCACTCACGATGGAGTTGATGGTAGATTGAAGGAAGGTGGTGATTAAGGGAGATGCGGGGCTTTCCAAATCCCTGGTTTCTCATAAAACGATGGTGAGGGATATTTAGTTTGCTGGTGGAGGGTATTTGGTGGAGTTGCACAGTTTGGAGGGAGCGAGATTAGAGGAGGGAGGGGACATATCCCTCTCCATTTAGCCATTGATTCAGTAGTTCCAAGAGGTGTTTCAGCCACCTCAGAGGGAGCAGGAGCATGCTATCATGTTGAGGGAGAGAGTGTCACCCATCAGTGTACGACGTTATCACTACCCTCAGTTCTATAAGGATGAAATCGAAAAGTTGATTAGAGAGATGCTGGAGGCATAAATCATGAGACCCAGCATCAGTCCCTTATCTAGTCCAGTTCTATTGGTGCAAAAAGAAGGATGGCAGCTGGCGTTTTTGTGTGTACTACAGAGCACTCAATAAGGAAACTATGCTTGACAAGTTTCTTACTTTCTTATACCAGTCATTAACGAGCTGTTAGATGAATTGAGTGGATCAGTGATCTTCAGCATGATAAACTTGAACTCAGATTACCATTAGATCCGGATGAAGGAGGATGTTCTTAAGACAACCTTTAGAACTCATGAAGGACAGTATGAGTTCCTGGTGATGCCTTTTGGCCTCACCAATGCTCCCGCCACTTTTTAGGCCCTTATGATTAAGGTTTTCAAACCTTATCTCAGACGATTTGTATTGTATTCTTTGACGACATCCTGGTCTATAGCATGACAGAGGAGTACTAAGAGCATTTGAAAAGGGTTTTAAAGGTACTGTAGGAGCACCAGCTGAGGGCCAACTTGAAGAACTGCTACTTCACACAAGTCAGTGTAGAGTATTTGGGCTATACTGTATCAAAAGAAGGGGTGGCAGCAGATCAGTCCAAAATTGAGGCAATGCTAAAGTGACCAATGCCGAAAAATTTGAAGGAGTTAAAGGGATTTCTATGACTGATAGTTTACTACAAGAGGTTTGTAAAGGGGTACAGTAGAATAGCATGACCACTCACTGAGCAGTTAAAGAAGGACGGGTTCCTATGGGGTAGGCGGCCACATCAACATTTGAGAGCTTGAAGAAGGAGATGACTACGATGCCGGTCCTAGCTTTACCATATTTCATTTAGACCTTCATTGTGGAGACATGCGTCTGGGTACGGGTTGGGTGTAGTGCTTATGTAGAGTCTTAAGCCCATTGTCTATTTCAGCCAGGTATTGACTCTTTGAGCCAAGCTGAAGTCAGTTTTTGAGAGATAATTAATGGTCATTGTTTTGGCCATCCATAAGTGACTACCCTACCTACTTGGGAGGCATTTTATTTTCAGGATAGATCAGCAGAGCTTGAAATACCTGCTGGAATAGCGGATGGTGATAAGGGGCATCAAAGGTAGCTGTCCAAGTTGCTGGGGTACGATTTTGAGATTCAGTATAGACTAGGGGTGGAGAATAAGGCGGCACATGCCTTGACTAGATGTATGGTGGAGCTGCAGACAGTGGCACTATCGTTCCTTTGATGCTTGACTGGGAGGTCATCAAAAAAGAAAGTGCTAGAGATGAAGATTTGGGAAGGATCGGGTTGGATTTACTAAAAGAAGAGGGTAGCCACCTAGGGTACACATTGGAGGGAGACAGATTGCTATATCAGGTGAGATTTATGATGCCTCATACTTTGATCCACATTACAAACTTCAGGAATTTCATGGAAGCACAATTGGGTGTCATTCAGGGGTGCAGAAGACCTACAGGAGATTAGCTGCCGAGCTTTACTGGAAGGGAATACATAGAGATGTAGAGGAGATGGTGGCAATTTTCCTAGAGGAGAGGAGAGCATGAAAAATTCAGCCACCATATAAGAATAGGGCTGAATTGAAAATGAAATTGTTTTAATCTAATGCATTCAAGGGAATTTGCGGGGAAAAATAATTAGGAAATAATTCAAATTGATGGCTTTGACTTAATCAAATTAACTCAGATTTTAATTTGAATTAATTAGGTAATCAAGTGTGCCCCAAAAATTAAGCACTTGAACTTATAAGAAAGTAGATATGGGGGCCGGCCACATGCATTTGGAAGTTTCCTAATCTACATGCACCATGAAGAATTTGGCTAAAACATGAGAAAAAGAGAGGTTAGCTAGGTAATTATGCAAGGAGAAAATTAATTAATGTATAATATGACATTAGCCAATGAGTTATATATGTAAAGTGATTTATACATTGGAAAGTTTTCCTTCTCTTTTAAGATATTGCAAGGCATGATTTTTGAATATACATCATAAAGCATGCTAGAGTATAAGGCTTTGAGTGTAATAAAATTACACATCGATTATAAAGCATACCATAAATAGAATACAAAACATAAAATGAGCAAGAGAGCATATATAGTTTCAAATGAAGGTAAAAATAAAGTTGCTAATGCATGATAATGTGAATGACTTACGCATGAATTCATTTTATTTGTAAGCGCATTTATTATGATTAAGTTATTGTAAGTATTTACATGGATATTAATACTCCAAATCCCATCTTCAAACCATCTTGAGAAACTTCTTTTGTGATTTAGCTCAATCACCTGTGAAGACATGAAACACGAAAATGAAGAAATTAGATACATCAAACATGTGTTTTGTTATCATCAAAATCCAATAGGCCTACTCCAAGGCTCATGGGGCTAACAATCTCTTTGGTGTGAAAGCCTGCCCACATTCAAGGTCTTCATATTGCATTTGTGCATGTGTTTGTGCATCAGCACTCAAATGTAGAAGTAATTAAATAAAACCAGTTCACTTATTCTTTTCTTTTCACTTCCAACTTTTTCTCGTGAATAATCAATCAGGTACTAAATTTAGGACAATGTTCCTGATATCGTTGTTGCAAGATTACCATTCAATTGACCATATCAACTTGCATCATATGCTTTATTCCATTTCTGTTTACTGTATGAATCCTGCAATGATGGAGTTCCTTGTCATCCAAGTTTCATTACGTCACTTTCTATAATGATAGATAACTCGATCTTCACAACTTTTGTAGCTGTACTTGTTGAGAATGGGAAGTTTCTCCTGTCAGCAAAAAGAAGTCGACGCACAACCTACACTGAATATGTAATTTCAATGGACCCCGAAAACATCTCAAGGTCAAGCAACACCTACATTGGCAAGCTGAGGTAATTGATTGATCCTGAATGCTTTAGTCTTGCTATCTGCTGCACATACAGCATAAATTTTTTTTCTTTATTTCATCTGATGAT
The DNA here is from genome assembly GCF_001605985.2 of Dendrobium catenatum. Lineage (NCBI taxonomy): Eukaryota > Viridiplantae > Streptophyta > Magnoliopsida > Asparagales > Orchidaceae > Dendrobium > Dendrobium catenatum. The sequence continues at coordinate 21,023 of NW_021319255.1, read as the reverse complement.
TTTTCCCCTATATTCATAGATCAAACTTTCTGGGTACGAAGTTTATAGTATGTGATACACAGCCACCTTATAATGCTGCCTCTCTATGCCATCCTGGGACAACAAGCCGCAGATTTTACTCCAAGAAAGTCTCACCTAAAGTACCAACTGGCAGCTACAACATAGCCCAGGTCTCATATGAACTGAATGTACTTGGCACTCGAGGCCCTCGCCGCATGCATTGCATCTTGCACTCAATACCTGCTTCTGCCCTTGATATTGGTGGTATTGTTCCTGGTCAACCCGAACACATAATTCCTCGCTATCTCGGGGATTCTTTTCGGAGCATGTCATTTTCACAGTCTTCCGTCATGGATCGTTCTATGGACTTCAGTAGTTCTCGCTTCTCTGATATCAGCGGAGCAATCCAGGCTGATACTAATAGTGAAGAGATCAAGGAGCCTCCATTAGTGCTGCGCAACAAGGCACCGAGATGGCATGAACAATTGCAGTGCTGGTGCCTTAACTTTCGAGGACGTGTCACTGTTGCTTCGGTGAAGAACTTCCAGCTCATTGCTTCCAATCAGCCTGCTGCTGGAGCTCCAACACCAGCTCAACCAACTCAATCAGATCATGACAAGATCATTTTGCAATTTGGTAAGGTTGCAAAGGATATGTTCACAATGGACTATCGGTATCCGCTTTCTGCCTTCCAGGCTTTTGCTATTTGCCTGAGTAGTTTTGATACCAAGCTGGCTTGTGAATAGCACTCAGCATACGCAATATGAAATGATACTTGCTCTTTCTGTTTTTTGCTGCTTGTGCCTGATTCTTGGCTTATGTTAGTGAGTTGTAAACAGACTGTGCATTTAGACATTCGTCTCTTCCCCTTTATTGTCTCTATGGAAGCTTTTTTTTCCTTGGCTGTTTTTTGTTGTTGTGCAGCTTATTTTCTTTATACCCAGGAGGTGGAGCAAAGGGATGAAATGACATTCAAAATAAATATGTAATAGAGCCAAACTCATCACGTGAAATGCTCTTTATGACTTTTAACTTGCAGTTTCTATAGCATTTAATTTGTTGAATTAAAATTTGTATATAATATAATAAGTTTATTAATAAGAATGGTAAAATAATACAGAGGTAATCATGAACAAGAAATTAAAGATTTCATGAGATGGCATAAGATGTGAGATTTTAGTAAAATGCTTTCATGTGTTTGGCTCATGCCCCTTAATTATAAGTTAAAGGCAATGTATAATGTTACAAGAAAATTTACATAGAAAACGTGCATTAAGAAGTTATGTTTAATTAAGGCTTCGTTTGGGACGGCTTTTTTATTGCTTTTTAAAATGGAGTTGTAGTACAAAATTAAAAAGTTTTGTACTAAAATTTCGTTTTAGAAAGCAATAAAAAAGTCGTCCCAAACGAAGCCTAAGTGAAGTTGTATGCTGACTTTGATTTTTAAAGTGTTAGAGATGAACTTTTAAAAATGTTTGAACGTTGGCCAATTGGGCCTAGTTAGCTACCAGGCCTAGTAAATTTAATGTGACTTGGTTATGCTTAGAATGACTTATTTGTCGACCTGCTTTTAAATACAATTAATTGGGTCAACTCTATGTGGAACTCAACTAACCGGATATTTTGATGTATAAATTTAATCTTTTGATTCTTTTGTATTTTTGAAAAATATTTATAAAATAGAATAAGACACTTAAACGCATGAGTTTTCGTTTTTTTTTTTTTTTTGGAAGCAAATTCACATACAATTTATATACAGAGACTCGAATCCAAGATCTTTTAGTTTGAAGAGGAGGGGATTTGCATGAATAAACTATGATAGACAATTTTGTTTATTTTATCTTTAAATCATGAATATGTATAGAATCAATAAAAGAATATGTTTTCGCTTGTGATGGGTTTCCTTTTAGAAATTGTAAGAATTTTTGTTAGCCACATTTGTTACTTAATGAAGTCTTCTCCTATCATTTTTTGGGCATGAAATGCATACAACTTGTTTAAAATCAAAATTAGAGAACGTTTCGAAACATGAACAAAAACTCTATATATTGTTTTAGGATCATACCTTTATGCATAGAATCTAAAAAAAAATCATTGAATTGTTGATGACATCCCAGACATAGCACTTAATTCATGATATATTCTTATACGATCGATGATCTATAAATATGTGTTTAAATACCATTTTTTCATATATAGTTTTAGAGAAGATTCATGTATTTATTGCCTTATCTCAATGTGTAGATTCTATTCACATACTCATGCTTTAAATAATGTGTAAATTCAATCTTGATAAGCAGCATGATTTTTTTAGATATGTACTCACATGTAAACTCTAGCTACGCCAATATACTTAGTTCAAATGTCATGATTATGCTGAAATTTATACGTTATATTGTTGCAATAACTTGTGAACATAGTCTATGGATGAGTTAAGTATATTGCAATAATGTATATATACGCATATTTGATGTTATAGTAATGCAAAGATTTTTAACCATGCTATATGATTTCATTGTTTTATGTTTTGATTACAAGCATGTATAAATTCAATTTAAAAGCATATGATCATTAAATTCATACTCAACTGAAAATTGCATCATGTATGTCTTTTATTTAATGGCTATTTGCACTTGCTTATTTATGTCTCTTGCTTATACATGTTCTTTCATTTCATGCGCTATTTCTATATATCCAAGATGAAATCTAAAGTTGTAGATCATAGTTGTTTTAGATTAATTCTTTGTCTAGTTACATTTTTTTTTTCTGAATGGTGCCTACTCCAAATTACTTTCTTTTACTTATCTTCTTTACAAGATTCATTTGGGGTTACTCGTATATCAAATTAGGGAGAAAGAAGTTACATCCATTTCTTCCAAATGGAGGTGTTACATACAGTTGCATTGTCGATTAGCTCTGATTAGGGGTATCAATTTTGGGTTAAGGGTCGGGTTCGAGTTTGGGTTGAACCTGTAACTGACCTGACACTATTCGTGTCAACCCGAACTTGACTCAATTTTGCAAATAGGTTATTTTTTTTACCCGAACCATACCCCGGGTCTGGGTCAACCTAACACGACCTAAATGACTCAGGGCAGTAAAAAATTGCTAGTTTTCTGGTCAATAAATGGGTCAATATCCACTTTTCAGGCAAAAACGATTCAATTTTGGATTTCTGCGTCAAAAATGGGTTTTGGGATAAAAAATGGGTCATATTCAGGTCAAAGGGTCAACCCAAACCCGACTTAATTTTTGAAATGGGTCGAATTGTTGAACCCGAACCCGACTAATTTTGGGTCTGGGTTGACCTTAACCTGAAATTTTCGGGTCGGGTTTGAGTTTGGTTTTCAAGTCATATCAAATACTAACATCCCTAGCTCCAATGAGATAAATTCTAAAACTTAGAGCCCCCTAGGTCCTCTAAGCCTTATATGTGATTAGGATTCCTAAACCTTAGGCCCTTGTAGGAACGTGGATTTAATTTTTTGAACCCGCTAGTGAGTAGGATTTTATTCGGTAGTAACAAAATTAGGAATGCATAGCATTAATTTATTTTTTTCACATTTAAAAATTTCTCTTTGATTGTTATGAATCATAATGTGTATAATAAAATAAATATATTAATAAAGATTAAAAATATAATTAAATATAAATGATCTCAATTTATCACACATTAATAAATAAAAAATATTAATGGATCTAAATCAAATAAATTAACAATACACTCTAAATGAAATTAAATAGGCAAAATAAAGGTTAATAAAATTCTAAAATAAAATTAAACCATTAAATTTAAATGATTAAATAACATTAACTAAAATGTTAATCAATTTAAAAATCTCAAATAAGATAAAATCTCATAATTTATAATTAATCTTGATTTAATTAAATAAATTTCATTAGTTAAATACTAAACAAATAACTAAAGGATCTTTCATGTTTAATGTTTGACTCGTTTGAGGGCATATTAGCATTGGATATATGGGTCTTTAATAAATAAATTGTAGATAACAATAGACATTATATTTAACTCCATTTGAAAGATATATATGCATTAAATTTGAGGGGTCTTTAATAAAATTTAAATAAACTATAAGCTTTTATGTATTGTGTTCACCTACTTTAGAAGGCACAATTGCATTTGATCATAAAACCTTAAAAAATTCTTAATGAATTTAAATAAATTTAAAATTTGATAAATAATCGAAATAATTAACCAAGATAATTACTAGATAACTCGGACTTATAAGGCTATTAAGTTAGCTTTAAGGAGGGTGAAATAAACCTCATAACTCTGATTTAATAAAGGTAATTACTATTCAATTTAAGTAATTATTAATCCAAATTAATAAAAAAACACTTCAAAGCCTTCATATGTTATGCTTAATTTCTTTTGGAGAGCATATATTTATTGGATTTATAAGGTATGTATCTTAAGACACTTAATAAACTATTAATAAATTTTAAAGATATTAATAACATTTTCATTTATCAAAATTTAAATTCAAATCAACACCTCACTTGGCTTTCAACCAACAAATAACTTCAAGTTTGAATAAGTTAAATAAAACTCCTAGGACATATAAAAAATGCATGACATTTTTCACGCATTAGAATTTGATTGCTAGGGTCACTAACTCTATTTTTAGGTTAGGTTGTAGTGTGTTTTGGTGTGATGCGGGCACATTTGCCTGGAAAGTATTCTTAGTATGTTTATTTATTTATTTTATGCACTCTGAATATCACATCATACATACATTATATGTGTATTTTCATGTTATTTCATTTAACACAAAAAGCAGAGCAATGTAGAATATACCTGGGATGTTTGTAAAAGAAGACTCAAAGTAAAATGTAGTTATGTGTAAATATATGTACAAAGACTCAAATGTAAATGTAAGGAGTAAGGAGTTGCAAAGATTTAAAAGTATTTTCTTATAGAATTATTCCAGCTCTAGCCACCTTACTTTCTTCCATACCCTAGGTTATATTTATTTCCAAGTAAATGAATAAAATATTTTATTTATGCATTCACTTCATGCATACATGAAGTTAGATACATTTATTTGCAATATCTTAATATTCATTATTTAAATCTTTGAATTAAATTCCCTGAATCCATAGGATAAAGTCCTCCCATCTTACATACATAAGACGATTGATTATGTTTAGGATATTAGCCGACAACTCACTCTAGGCAAGCATAAGCTACTAGATGAATTCTAGATCTATAGTTCATTCTAAGATATCGAATTCAATATTTGATCTTTTAAACTCAAAATAATCAATTTTTTTTATTTTTTGTTAAAATCTAATTCTCACTAAAGATAATAGAGCCTAGGAACCCCCTCTCATTTTTATATATTTGAAAACATTTTATATATTTGATCTTCAGCTCTTCTCTTATCATTTTCAGAATAGAGCCTAGGAACCCCCTCTATGCATCAAACTAAGAAGAGAATAATATAATGTCCTTAATCGAGAGTTTTTTTAGGTTGAGACCTAGACGGGGGCTTACGCTCGTGGAAAACTGACACCCATATCAAATAAATCTCATTCAAGCTGATGTATCGGATGGGGGAAATCTCGTGATTATAGGGTCATACGTATTATTATCTATTGAGGTGTGTAGGTGAAAGCCAATATCCTTTATGATTAATCATATGTATGATCCCATATACTTTTCTATTGGCCTGCTTGCATAGAGTATAAAGGCATACGTTCATTTTACCGTGCGGGATAGTGCGATCATACTCTTTACATTCTGACCATTGCTAGTAGTATCCTTTCGGAGACCTACATAAATAAATTAAGGTGATAGATAATTGATCAAATTTTCCTAAAAACTTTGAATGGTTTATAAGTACTTGTATGTTGACCTAACTTTCATCATGCTCAAGCTTGATAATTATACACACACCATGGTCAACTTGGATTCTCTCTCTGTTAGATCATCGTTATACCATATATGCTTAATGATTCAAACTTAGACCTCTTGATTAGAAAATATATTAGAGAGAATCCATGGTCAACTTGGATTCACACTCCCTTGCTCCCTCTTGCTCTCTCTCTCTCTCTCTCTCTCTCTCTCTCTCTCTCTCTCTCTTGCTCTCTCTCTCTCTCTCCCTTTCTCTTGCTCCAGCCCTCTCTTTCTCTCTCTCTCTCTCTCTCTCTCTCTCTTGTTCTCTCCCTCCCTCCCTGTCACTTGCTCTCTCTCTCTCTCAGTCTCTCATTCTCTCTCTCTCTCTCAGTCTCTCATTCTCTCTCTCTCTTTCTCTCTCTCTTGCTTTCGCTCTCTCTCTCTCTTGCTCCTATCTCTCTCTATCTCTCTCTCTTGCTATCTCTCTCACCCTCTCTCTTTCTCTCTTTCTATCTCTCTCTATCTCTCTCTATCTCAATCTCTCCCTCCATCCCTCTCTCTAGCTTTCCCTCCATCTCTCTCTCTCTTAATCTCCATCTCTCTCTATCTCTCTCTCTCTTGCTCTCTCTCTCACCCTCTCTCTCTCTCTCTCTCTCTCTCTCTCTCTCTCTCTCTCTCTCTCTCTCTCTTCTGTTCTCCCTTTATTAGGTATCTCCCCCTTTTGAGGTGGTTCCTTGAGCACTCATATAACTCTTTTGGCATACCTTTGGGGTAAGCCTCCTTGTGAATCAAAGGGGCTTTTCCTTTCCTTTTTTGTTGCTTTCCTTTTGGGTTTCATACTTGTATGGTCGTTTTTAGTGTTTCAGCTCTTCCCACTTTTGTTTTTTGTCAGGGAAGACATAGCTTTTAGTTTCCATACCTTGTATGCTCGTTTACTTTACCTTTATTAATGCAATATGCAACTTTCATCTCTCTCTTATGTTCTCTCTCTCTCTCTCTGTTGCTCTCGCTCTTCCTCTCTCTCTCTCTCTCTCTTACTCTCTCTCACTCTCTCTTTCCCTCTCTCCCTCTCTCCATTTCTCTCTCTCTCTTTCTCTTGTTCTCCCTTTCTCTCTCTCTTTCTTTCTTCTCTCCCTCCTTCTCTCTATCTCTTTCTCTATCTCTCTCTCTATCTCTCTCTCTTTCTCTCTCTCTCTCTCTCTTACTCTCTCTCTCTCTTTCTCTCCCTTCATCTCTCTCTCTCTCTTGCTCTCTCCCTTTCTCTCTCTCTCTCACTCTATCGCTCTCTCTCTCTCTCTTCCTCTTTCTCTCTCTCTTGCTCTCCCTCCACCTCTCTCTCTCTTGTTATCTCTCTCTATCTTAATCTCCATCTCTCTCTCTCTTGCTCTCTCTCACCCTCTCTCTATCACCCTCTCTCTCTCACACACCCTCTCTCTCTCCCTCTCTCTCTCTCTCTCCATCTCTCTCTATCTATCTATCTCATTCTCCCTCTCTCTCTTGCTATCTCTCTCTCTCTCTTGCTCTTCCTCTCTCTATCTCTTGCTCTCACTCTCTCTTTCTCTCTCTCTCTTGCTCTCTCTCTCTCTCCCTCTCTCTCTCTCCCCTCCCTTTCTCTTACTCTCCCTCCATCTCTCTCTCTCTACCTCTCTCTCTCCTCTCCTCTCTTTTGCTATCTCTCTCTTGCTCTCACTCTCTCTTTCTCCCTCCCTCTCTCTCTTGCTAGCTCTCTCTCTCTCTCTCTCTCTCTATCTCTCTCTCTCTCTCTCTCTCTCTCCTCTCTCTCTCTCTCCCCATCCCTCTCTCTTGCTCTCCCTCCATCTCTCTCTCTCTCTCTCTCTCCTATCTTTTGCTATCTCTCACTTGCTCTCACTCTCTCTTTCTCCCTCTCTCTCTCTAGCTCTCTCTCTCTCTCTCTCTCTCTCTCTCTCTCTCCTTCTATCTCTCTCTCTCTCTCTCTCTTTCTCTCTCTCTTGCTAGCTCTATCTCTCTCTTGCTATCTTTCATTCTCTCTCTCTCTTGCTCCCCCTCTCTATTGTTCTCTCTCTCTCTTGCTAGCTCTCTCTCTCTTGCTATCTCTCTCTCTCTCCCCCACTCTCTCTCTTGCTTTCCCTCCATCTCTCTCTCTATCTCCTCTCCTCTCCCTTGCTATCTCTCTCTCTCTCTCTCTCTCTCTTTATCCATCTCTCTCTCTCTCTCTCTCTCTCTCTCTACTGCTAACTATCTCTCTCTCTCTCTCACTAGTCCATCTCTCTCTCTATCTCTTCTATCTCTCTCTCTCTCTCTCTTCATCTCTCTATCATCTCCTCTCTCTCTCTCTCTCTTCAGCTATCCGTTGTTCTCTGTCTCTCTCCTCGCTCTCTCTCTCTCGCTTTTTTGCTCTTTTCTCTCTCCCTTCTCTTACTTTTCTCCTCCATCTCATCCTCCTCTCTCTCTCTCTCTCTACTTCTCCTCTCTCCCTGCTTTCTCTTCTCTTACTCTCTCTCTCTCTTCTTGGCTAGCTCTCTCTCTCTCACCTCTCTCTTACTATTCTCTTCTCACTCTCTCATCTACCTACTCTTATTGCTCTTGCTCTCTCTCTGACTCTCTCCTCTCTCTCTCTCTCTCTCTCTCTCTCTCTCTTTCTAGCTCTCTCTATCTCTTGCTAGCTCTCTCTCTCTCCTCTCTCTTGCATAGCTCTCTCTCACTTTCTCTCTTCTCTCTTTTTTGTCGTCTGGTGATTTGTCTATTATATATATATATATAATATAATATATATAATTATATATATTATATTCAGCTCTCAAAAACTTATTAAGCTCTCTCTCTATCTCTCTCCCCACCTCTCTCTCCTTCCCTCGTCTCTCTCTCTCTCTCTCCCTTTTTCCCTCTCTCTCTGCTTGCCTCTCTCTCTCTTACTCCCTCTCTCTCTCCTTCTCTCTCCTCTCCCTCCATCTCTCTCACTCTCGCCCTCTCTCTTGCTATGTGTCTCTTACTCCCCTCTCTCTCTGCTCTCCTCTTACTCCTTTTCTAGCATCTCTCTCTCTCTCCCTCTTGCTAGCTCTCTCTACATCTATCTCTTTCTCATCTCACTAGGTGTCTCTCATCACCATCACTAATCCTCTCTCTCTTCCTACTCTCTTTATTGCACTTGCTCATCTCGCTCCAATCATCTCTCTCCTCTCTCTCTTTCTAGCTTCTATATTCCCTCGTCATCCTCTCCTCTTCGCTTCATCTCCTGTCTCTCTCCTCTTTTATGCTCTCTCTATCTCTCTTGCTAAGCTCTCTCTCCTTCTTGCTCTTCTTCTTTCTCTCTCCCCCTTCTCTAATCTCCCTCTCGTCTCTCTCTCTCTCATCTCCCTCCTTTCTCTCTCTTCTCTCTCTCCCCCTCGTCTCTTCCCTTCTCCTATCTCGCCTCTTGCTTCCTCTCTCTCTCTCTCTCTCTCTCCCTCTCTCTCTCCTTCTCTCTCTCAAACTATCTATTTCCATCCTCTCTCTGCTCCCTCTCTCTAATGCCTCCTCTCTCAACTGAACGGACACGCGAATTACCGTCATATTTTTCGGATAGAAATTTTTGAGCCGCGGTACGATGACGGTGCGGTAACGGCAGAATAATTTTCCTATTTGCGCGAACGGATCGTTGTTGTGAAGGCTGATTGGTCGGAAAACCTTACGTACGCCATGTTGCAACGGCGCATAATAGTCGACAGTAAACCTTCGGAGTCCCATGCGCCGATGGAAAAAGGCGTCGGTAAGTAAATTATGGCTTGAATCGGTTCCGTTCGCAGACGTTACGGTTGGAAACAGTATCGGTGCCAAAGTACAGACAGGATCTTGGGCACCAGGCTTATTTAAACCACTCAACGAGCTTATTTTCTTCGCACGTCTCCGAAGATATTTATTTTCCAACGTTTACTCCACCGAAATGTCGCCGTGAATAGCGCCAATTTTTTCGAACAACCGATCGCCTCTGGCCCGCTCATTCGTTTCCTTCCGTTTCTCACGTCACCTCGCGGTTTCGCCTGCCACGCCGTCGCTCGCTGTGGATTGACACTGCCGACTGTCACCGAGTGCGTCATGTCACCTTCCCAGACTTCGCGCGAGACATCGTTTCCTCCTCTTTCTGCTCTCGCGTGCGCCAACGCCGAGGATCACGGCCGTGAGGGTCGCTCTATCGCCGACGGATAGGTAATTTTGTTTTCATTTTTTTTTTCCTATTTCGGTTTTTTGGGGAAAATTTTAAAAACCCAAAAAAATATAGGAAAGAAGAAATTTTTGCCGCCTTAAGTCCATAGTCTTTTTTGGCTTTAGTCCATTTCCTCTGCGTTGGAATTTTGGGGGGGGTTTTCCTCCCCTTTTCTCACGTAGCGAAAATTTGCTAGAGAATGTATCGCTTTGGTTGCATGCTTTTTGTTGATTGATATTCTTTCTTTGTTGATAAAACTAGGAGAGGGAGTTGAAAGGTAAAAAAAACTTGGATTATGGAGAAATCAGACAATAGAGGATGGTAAAGTTTTTTTCGGTTAGTATGACTAAAATGGATTAATGAGTGCAATTTGATGTAGTAATCAGTACCGTAGTGAGGGAATTGTGACTTTGAAGCGATTAAAGTCATTAAAAGAGTAACCCACGTTTTAAATATATTGGATCTATTATTTCAGAGCTGAATGGTGAAAATTGGATGTGAGATATATTTCAAAAGAATTCAAGTTGGAAGGGATGTTGAAGCCGAATGTTGGCCACTAAAAAGAAGCATAATTATCTAAGTTAAATGTGGGCAGAGATGAGGATGCTAGGTGGATGAGTGGCTGACCGGCTGTAGAGATAGGATGCGAAATGCGAAACGAGTACGTGAAAGGTTTTGGAGTAGCTCCGTGGAAGATAAGTTAGAGAGAAGTCGGCCTTAGATGGTTTGGTCATAATGAATTTCTATTAAATAATCTTTTAGATTCTATATATATAAAATTCCATTACTTCTTATTTTTCTCTTAATATAGGTTATGGATATTAGAATACACAAAATGAAGTTGGATGTATAAATATAATCGATTAATCTCAAGTGTCGGAAGACATTAACAGATGAATTCATTCAATGTGGGTGAAACTTTTTTTATTAGCAATAGCGAAACATGTTGCCCAGCTTTAATATCAGAGAGGAAAGTTTTGATGTCACCAATATTCTAAAATACATAAAAGTCTAAATGCACCTAGAACAGTTAGTGATGTAACTGTTGATATCTGTATTCGCAGAGGATTTCATGCTAACGGTAATTTGTTTGGATCTTTCTCATGGTGAGTATGTAGCCACAATTTTGATTAATCAATGCGTGTCCCTTACTACAAAGTAGTTAATGTCGCTGAGGCTGAAACATCCGACCCAATTTGAGAAATTCAGTTCATGATGGCAACTGGAATACAAACGAAAAACAAAAATATCATAAGGGAGTTAACGAATACGAAGGCAACAAAAATTTTTATGATTTTTGCATGCTGCCTGCAGCAACCAATCCTGGAAGGGTGCATTGACTCACTTAGAATTATCTATTCCTGTGAGATGTTAAGCACAAGGCTGAATATATAATCATTGCTCGTGGAGATGTGTTTTTAATTCAAATTCATTGGGTGGTCGTGCTAAGGAAACCATTCCGATAAGATAAGATTTAATTCCTACATAGATCTTATATCCCGGCAAAAGTTAATTTCCAAACCTTTGGTTTGGAAACATAGCCAATATGTAAAGATAGATTGTTGTGTGAATGGATGCATGTTATAAATATCTATCCTTTAAAGACGATATCGCAGAAATTGTATGACGTCAATTGTAAATTGCACACAGATTTAATCAAAATCTAGAAAATAGATAGGAAGCAAGAAGGAATGTGCCTGTTAGTAGGATATTTCTCTTTCTATATAATTTTGAGACTATTAAAAACAACGGCTATATGTATCCATGAAGGAGTCTGCTGCACATATGCAGATGGCAATAAATGATCACATTTCCACAAGAAAGAGGTGTTATCACAACATCCAGTCAGAAGTAGAGGCTTTGGGAAGCACCTTGATCGTAACACATCCCATGCAATTCGCAAGACAGAACAAAAAATGTCAGATTAGGTTTATGCGCAGATGGATTATTCCATTCCAGTCAGTCGGCTACATCGTACTCAATGTTGGCTGCTGTGATACACCTCACTCCTTATAATTTTCCTTCTAGAGTTATGTATGACTACTTCCTTAATGTTTCTGTCACTATTATAATTCTAGGGCCACATAATCCAAAATTAAAGATTGCGTATTTTCTTACAATTTTTGAATTGATGATTTAAGTTTATTTGGGAAGAAGGAAGTTAAGGACATATGATATCCCCAACCAAAACAGATTTTACACTAAGACAGCATATACTTTGGATAAATTGGCCTGACTTATCCTAGCATATGGTATGCTCTCAAGGTGGAGACCACTTCAGGCAAGTTTTAGCAGCTTGTCCGAATATTGTATGGGAAAAATACAAAATATTCCTAAAGTAGGCGTAG
>NW_021319255.1:0-8553 GCF_001605985.2 Dendrobium catenatum | reverse complement strand
GCTCAACAAATAAGTGCCCTTCAAGCTGAGCTAGAACATGTAAGGAAATCACAAGCTGATTGGCAAGCTCAGCTGGAAGCACAGGTTCAAGCTCAGTTGCAAGCACAGATTCAAGCAAGTACGGAGCAACACAATCAGTTGTTGGATGAAATGCGAAAGATGAGGGATCAGCTGAGTGGAAAAGACGTAGCTCCACCTGAGGGGTAGTCCACGGAGTCAGAATAGTTTAATTTAGTTTACATGAACTTGTTTATTTCTGTGAATATGTGTTATTGAACAGTTTCTTTTAATGTGATATTTTTTATTGATTGTTACTATTGAACAGTTTGTTTTAATGTTATAAACTATTGTGAATTTATTATAAAATATTGATATGTTGAAATGTTAGTATTGAAATGTTGTGGAATTGAAATTTGTATAGGTTTGCAGGTGTGGAAATTTGATTGTTGGCTGGGAAGGCAATTTTTTTTGTCAATGCTACAGGTTTCTGGCGGATTGTACGCCAGAAATCTGCCGGAACGAACGATACAACAAATTGTATCGGACGTATCGACGTCTTCCTTCCGTCGGCAACTACCGGCACAAGTTCCAGCGTGATTTTCATCGCTTATTTCTGGCGACAATTTTGCGCCACAAACAAAACCGTTGGTTGTCTACGGCGACCTTGTGGCATTTTGTCTGCCGATAATTACAGGCAGAAAATACGACAGAAACTTACTGGCGCATATGACGCCGGAATTTATCGGTTGGAAGTCGTCGGCATTAATCTGATGTTTTGCACTAGTATTGCGTCGGGAAGTGCGCCGGAAAGTTTTTGGCCGCTAGATTCGTCGGAACAAATTTATCGACATGATCAAAACCGGCGTATGAATTTCCGCAGAAACGTGCGCCGGAAACTTATAGTTCTCTTGCTAGCTCTCTCTATCTCTCTCTCTCTCTCTCTCTCTTGCGATCTCTCACTCTCTTGCTAGCTCTCTCTCTCCCTCTCTCTCTATCTCTCTCCCACTCTCTCTCTTGCTCTCCCTCCATCTCTCTCTCTCCTCTCCTCTCTTGTGCTATCTCTCTCTCTATCTAGCTCTCTCTCTTTCTCTCTCTCCGTCTCTCTCTCTCTCTGTTGCTCTCCCTCCATCTCTCTCTTTCTCTCTCACTCTCTCCTCTCTCTTTCTATCTCTCTCTTACTCTCTCTCTCTCTCACTCTCTCCCACTCTCTCCCTCTCTCTCTGTCCCTCCCTCTCTCCCTCTCTCCCTCTCTCTCTCTCACACACACACACTCTCTCTCTACCTAACTCTCTCTCCTTCTCTCACGGTGGCGAGATCTGGTCCTTCGGGTGGCTCGTTTCCTGGGGATGGTAGGGGGTGACCTCCGGTCACCCCCTGCAACCCCTCAGAGTGGTGGTGGGAGGGGTTCGGGAGGTGGTAAGATTTTGGAGGTAGATCTGGTAGAAGAGATGATGGAAGGGTTTGTCAGGAGGAGGCTTGTTGAGAACTAGTAAGGTGGAAGGCACGGGGGCTTGAGGATAGGAGTTTCTCCTCTAAGTGGCCCTAACGGTGTGATGGATTCGGGAGCTTTGAGGAAGCAGGTTGTTTATACTAGATCTTCGTCATGGGGGGGGGGGGGGCTCCACAAGGTTGGGAAGCAATGGGTATGTCGTAAACGCGATTTTCTCTGATGATAAAACTAGTGTGGGGGCTGGGACTACCGGAGGAAGTTTGGGCAGAACACCGGTCAATGATGGGAAACCTATGCCTGCTGATGGGGTTTCGCCCCACCAGAGGGCTGGTTCCAGTACTGGAACCTGTAGATCGACGGGGAGCAGGTCGCAGATGGAACTGGATGACCAAAACTTGAAATCTCAGGGACGTCCTAATCTTGGGGATGGCATGGAGATCATGGGGTGCAATGAGGTGGTTAAATTCCTGCAGGAGATTCAAGGCGGCAACGGAGGGGCATCCCAGGTGGATGCGGTCGGCCTTATTGACATGGAAGTGATGATGGAAGTCGCTGGCGAGATTAACGATCTGGTGTCTGAGGAGAACGGGAGGAGTATATGTTGCGCACAGATCGGGGCTGGCACAATGATGGACAATCCAGTGTTCGAACTGGTAACGAATCAATTTCGGTTTCGAAATTTGAGTCGGATACAGGATCTAAGAGGGGTGCCGGGAGGTACAAAGAATACCAATATGTGTATTGATACGATCAGGACGGTACAGCACAACAAATTTAGTCATTCTGATGGCATGGAGGGGTGCAGCATGGCCTCTGTTGTGAAGACACATGGTGTGGGGGAAACGTCGATGGCCTTGGGCGGTGATTCCTCCATGTCGGCTTCTTGCCCTCTAGATGTTCATCGTAATGCTGATACAGGAATTCCAGGGACCCGGCAGGGTATGGCCCAGGGCAGGGATGCTACTAGATAAGTATTGGAAGCCAGGCCTAATCTTAATGCCTGGAAGAAGCCAGCGCCTATTACTCTGAAGCTGGAGGTTGATGCTAAAACCTTCTTGCAGGAGGATGGCATGGTCTCGTTGAACCTGGATAGGGCTAGAGGTAATATCCAAAAGCTCACGTGTGCCCTGGTGGGCAGCCTCCTTGGGCGGAGAGTGCCCTTCTGGGTTGTGTAAAGCGAACTACAGAGGAAGTGGGGACAACTAGGCCTAACCCATATTACACCTATGGGGGTGGATTGTTTCCTGTGCTAGTTTGAAGATGCCGAAGCGAGAGATAAAGTTTTGATTGGGGGCTCGTGGTTTGTGGCTGGTCAGATTATTGGGGTGGAGCTGTGGTCGGTTGGATCTATGTCCAATTCAACAAGAAAGTTTACCTCACCCGTTTGGATACGCCTTCCTAACTTGCCGTTAGAATACTGGGACACGGACAATCTGGCGAGGCTGGCTACTGGCATAGGGAAACCACTTTACATGGATGAG
Source organism: Dendrobium catenatum (assembly GCF_001605985.2). Lineage (NCBI taxonomy): Eukaryota > Viridiplantae > Streptophyta > Magnoliopsida > Asparagales > Orchidaceae > Dendrobium > Dendrobium catenatum. The sequence goes on along the minus strand of NW_021319255.1, from coordinate 5,622 downwards.
CAAACCAATTTGTGGAATAGGTGTGCATTTGCATGCATCTGTGTTCGTTTGGACTTATCAAAGAAATTGCCCAAGGGTGTGTGGGCTCATGGGTTCGGAGGATCCTTCTTCCAACCCATTGAGTATGAGGGCATTCCGTTGATTTGTTTGGCTTGCGGGAGGGTCGACCACAAGGTGGAAGGTTGTAGGGAGCCTAGGCTTATGGCTAAGGAGAACCTACCCTCACGTGATCTAGCGGGGCCAGCTTTTTTTGGGCACGGGAAGGAAATGGAGGTAGATCGAATAGGTTCTGAAGGCCCAGGTATGAGGATGGACATGGCGGATGTGTCCCCCATGGTTAGGAACGACGAGCAATGAGAATGAACTATCGTTAACAGAAGGAGAAGACCCAAACCGGCCAGGAATGGATCCAATGCGCCAGACCCGAGAAATGCTCAGGCCAAAATGGTAAGGAAGACGTCCAGTAATGTGGCTTGGAGGGTAGTTAATAAGGGGAACGTCTCTAAGGAGAATCAAGAGTCAGAAGATGGGGTCTATGCTTGTATCAAGGATACGGTCATGAACCCAAGGGATGTTTGTGGTATTGAACATAATCGAATTGCCTCCGATAAGGGGCTGGTGCAGGCTGGGGAAGCTAATGACTTGATTGATCATTTGGAATATTTAAACATGAAGGATAATCCATGTGACAACCCATATCCGAAACTGGAGAACTGGGTGAAGCCGTCACATTTGGGGATGGGTAATCCGGAATTGCTCCAAACCAGTGGTGTGCATCATGAAGGTGAGGGGATTCACTCTCACCATGAATCATTGAATGATTGTCAGGAGGCCAAGGTTAAGCACAGGGAAAACGGGAGGAATCGTCGTGAGAATACGTCATCTCCCACTCATAAGCTGGCTCCGAGAGTGCTGAGCTTCTCTGGAGTGAAGTCAATTGTACACAAGGCGAAAAATGTGCACAAAAGGGGGCCCAAGGACAGACGAACGAAAGAACTGGGGAATATTAGTCCCTTACAAAAATTGCCTGGCGTTCGTCGGAAAAAGGACTTGAGGGAGGGGATAACTCCCCCATATACTGCGCTTGATGTCAATGTCAAGGATTACTCTTCGGGTGGCAAGATTGAAGGGGAATTTGCGGCCCAATGGAAAGAAGTATTCTCGAAAGTTTTCAGCAACAGGGACGCTTCCCCTTCAGTGGACAATGTTTAGTCTCCTTTGTTGGAACTGCAAAGGTGCGCGTAAGAAAGAGATTGACAACTTCTTAGGGCACCTAATTGGGGAACTGAACATCAGCTTTATTGGCCTGGTCGAGACCAAGATGGAAACTTTCTCTAGAACGGACGTGGACAGGCTTGCGGGAAGGAATTGGGACTTTTCCTTTCAGCCGTCGGTTGGTAGAGCCGGGGGCATTCTTGTCTTGTGGAAGCGTGCGGTGGGCACCTTTGATGTTACTTTTCAAATGAACCAATGCATCATGGGGAGTTTTAGAAGGACATGTTCACCTATTTGGGAATTAGCTGTGGTTTACGCCGATAAGGACAGGTATGCCCGGAGGCAGATTTGGGAGGACATCTCTCAGCATCATGTGGCTGATGCTCCGCTGGTGGTGGGGGGCAATTTTAACTGCATTTTGTCTTAGTGTGAAAAGAAGAGTGGGAGGCCATTCACTTACTCTCCGGCGGCTAGTGAAATGGGCGAGTTCATGACTGCGAATGGACTGATCGACCCGGGTTTCTCGGGTCCTGCCTTTACTTGGACCAACAACAAGGATGCTAGAAGCCGGATATACTCTCGTTTGGATAGATTTTTTATTAGTTTGTCCATCCTTGACAAATTTCAGGGACTGAAGGTTAAGCACCTTACTAGGCTTACCTCTGACCATTGTCCCATTCTTTGCTCTGTCCAGGCGGGTAGCAAGAGGACCTATTCCCATTGGATCAAATTTGAAGATGTTTGGGCCAGCTTCCCTAGAGCCTCGTAGCTGGTGTCGGAAAAATTGAAGATGCACGACATTGGCTCGGATGCAGCTATCCTTCAGAAAAAGTGCCAGAGATCACTAAAAGGCATTATTTTTTTTGGAGCAAGAACAAAATCAAGATGTCGAATCAATTGAAGGAGCTGGATGGCGAGATTAATATCATGCAGGAAGTTGAATGTTCTCCATCCGGTCTTTCTGAGGCTCAATCCGAATCTCTAAGGTATAAAGTATAGTTGCTTAAGGCAACCTTGGCAAGAATCATGACTTGGTGGGGGCAGCGTGCGAAAGTTCAATGGATCGAGGAGGGGGATGGGAACACACGCTTCTTCCACAACATGGCGTCAGCGAGAAGGCGGGCGAACCTCATCGAACAACTTAAGCACACGGACGGGCGGTCTGTAACTAAGTAGAGTGAAATTCTGAGAATGGTACAAGGCTTATTTGAATGGAAATAGAAGGAAAATAATATTATTGAAACTGGGTGGCCTGCCCTTGATTCCCATTTGGCTTGTATGCAACGGTTGGCTAATGCTCTGGAATGTGAGGTCACACGTGAGGAGGTCTGGCAAGTGGTGAGGTCTATGGGGAAGAACCGTGCACCCGGTAGGGATGGCGTGACATCGTCTTTCTTCAAATCTTTTTGGGACATTATTGGCGAACAAGTCAATTTGGCATGCTTGGAGTTCTTTTCAACTGGGCAGATGGAGCCGGCTTGGAAGGAAACGGTGGAGGTCCTCTTGCCAAAAACTAGCAATCCGAATCACCCATCTAAATTCAAACCGATCAGTCTGTGCCAAACTATATACAAGATCATTGCCAAGATATTAGTTAACCGCATTAAAAGTATATTGCCTTCTCTTATTTCGGAGGAGCAAGCGGCTTTTGTACAGGGGAGATCGATTTCCGACCACTGTCTCCTGGGGCAGGAGATTATGAACAAGTTCAAGGTCTCCAAATCATCTAAGGGGTGGTTGGCGATGAAGGTTGACATGGAACAAGCCTATGACAAAATGAACTTGAGAACTCTGGAGTTAGTGCTGATGGGTTTCCCCCAAAGGATTCGGTCGTGGGTGCTGGGCTGTGTTACTGCGCAGCGTTTTCTATTTTGGTGAATGGTACACTAACGGATAGTATTACGGCTGGGTGCGGATTTCGGCAGGGGTGCCCGCTCTCTCCCTATCTGTTCATCCTATGCTCGGAGCTTCTGCCCCTTCACTTTCACCAAAATTTTAGGGAGCTGGGCATTCAGATTCATGTGGGGGGGCCTTGTGTCTCCCACCTCCTTTATGCTGACAAAGTTTTATGATTTGCAGGTGCTACTATTCCAAATGTTAGAAAGCTTCTGACCATTTTGGAAGAGTATTGTGGGTGGACGGGGCAAAGGATCAATAAGAATAAATTGGCTATTTTATTTAGCAGATCCGTTGCTTCATCTATCAAGTGCCGCCTGGCCAGGATTGTGGGGTGTCGAAGGGTGGAGGAAATGGAATACCTCAGGATCAAATTTGCGATGAGAAGACTTATGAAGGAGGACTTTGGCCCCCTACTCAAGAAAATCCATTTGCATATGTTGGCTTGGGGCACTCGGCAGTTATCTCTGGCAGGTAGGATCACTATGATCAATTCTATTCTGCTCCCGTTGTTGGTGTATGCGATGAATCATATGTTGGTGTCTAGGGGGGTCCTTGCCGAAGCTGAAAAACTGTGTCGTAGATTCCTATGGGATAAGGATCAGAACCATAGAAGCCTGCATTATGTGGCTTGGGGCAGCCTCACACGTCCGCGACGTTAGGGGGGCTTCGGCTTTCATGCCAGTAGTCAATGGACGGGACCTCTGCGGGAAAGGATTTCATGGGAATTTTTAAACAAACCTCATAATCTATTCCAAATGTGTATGCGGCACAAATATGGGAATTGGCCATGGATGCAAGAATAGAAACGAGGAGAATCGAATAGTTGGAGAATTATATGTAATGGGGCGGAGAGCTTAGTAAACTGCATCCGATGGAAGGTGTGTAATGGTGTGGACATCAATACAGTTATGGCGTACCAAGGGGCAAGAATAGAAACATGTGGATTCGTGACTATGCCATCTCCTCATGGCTGGCATTCTGCAACATCGAGAACACTGATGGCTGCTGGGTGGAAGCGTTCATTACAATGGACGGTAGATGGGATCGGACCAAGCTGCTGTAATGCTTTGGGGAAACGCTTGTTGATAAAATCTGTGAGGTGAGAATTTGGTCGTACATCGGGGCCGATACCATTGAATTAATCAAATGCACGTTGGGCACCTCTATTTCTGCCATCTGCTACAGTGCAGTGTACCAAGGGGATGAGGACCAGGTTTGCACCATTTTGGATATGGCCATGAGACCTCGCGAGAGGGTGTTTTAGTGGAGGATATTTATGGACATGATCCCTACCCGAACGTGGATCAACCGGCGGGGTCTTGGGGCTGATCTGGTATGTCCGGTTGGCTGCAATTAGCATAAAATTATGGACCACGTGACGATGCAGTGTCTACAACTCATGAAAATTCTAAAACATTTGAACGATTGGGGTTTCCTTCTCCCAGGTTCACGACTTTTGATGAGCTAAAGGCGACATTGAGGACCGGCCTCAAGACCAAAGCTCGCTGGACCAAGCTCTATTGTTCGGCGGTCTATCTCAGTTGGGGAAACAGGAATGCGATTCTTCACGGCAAGGCTGCGAATTCCACCACGAGGCTGGCCGCTATGATCCTCGGATCCACCATGCAATGTTTCTTTCCTAGTAACTTGGAGCAACGGTTCACCTATCAATCCCTTGGATTGTTTCAGAATTCTTCTTGGTGTCCCCCCTACAGGTTGGCTGAAAATTAATGTGGATGGTGCATTGCGTAGGACCAATGTGGGTGGTATCAGAATTGTTATGAGGGACTGCTACAAAAATCTGGTTATGGCGGCTGGTTGGGAGATTTCACACTGGGATAGTACGCAAGTCGAATTGATGGCCATCCACTATATAGAACATATCCTCCAGGATAGGATGTTTGACTTCGACAGGGTCATTATCGAGGGAGACAATGCGAGCGTGATTGAGTTCATGCAAAGGTGCAAACAGGCGGAGAGATGGAAGCTAAGGCCGAAGGAGGGCGATAGGCTCAATTGGCTAAAATTATTCCACAAAGTTATTTTTGTTCACACGTATAGGGAGTATAACATGGCGGCTAATTTTTGCGCTCAAAGAGTGATTGAGGATAGTTTTGTATGGGATATTGGTGATAGTAGAAACACATGTATTCCTCAAGCTTTTTTGTCTATCCTTGAGGATGATAGGAATAGTTTTGCCCCACCTTAGGAGTTTTTGTTTTCTTAGTCCATTTTGTAATTGGTTTTAGATGAATGCAAAAGCAAATGTTCAACTCTTACTCTCTCTCTTTCTATCTCTCCCTCTCTCTTTCTATCTCTCTCTCTCTTTCTATCTCTCTCTCTCTCCCTCGCTAGCTCTCTCTCTCCCCCTCTCTCTTGCTAGTTCTCTCTCACTCTCTCTCTTTCTCTTTCTCTCTCTCTACTTCTCTCTTTTGCTCTCACTCTCTTTCTCTCTATCTCTTTATCTCTCTCTATTTCTAGCTATCTTTCCCTCTCTCTCTCTCTCTA
>NW_021319254.1:25842-30469 GCF_001605985.2 Dendrobium catenatum | reverse complement strand
TCAAATTAAGCTCCGCCTATCACCCACAAACAGATGGTCAAACGGAAGTCGTTAATCGCACCCTCGGCAACATGTTGCGGTGCTTGGTACAGGATCACCCAAAGAAATGGGAAGATATGCTGAGTCAAGCGGAATTCGCCTTCAATTCTATGCCGAATAGGTCCACGGGACATAGCCCCTTCAGCATAGTGTACACCAAAATGCCGAATCACTTGATCGATGTTGCTGTTATTCCTAAATGTCGCAGCACAGTGGCTTCCCAGACCGCTCAACAGTTTCACAACATCATTGAGGAGGTACACTCTAAGCTTAATGAATCCAATGCTAAATATAAGCAATTGGCTGATAGTCATAGGCGGTTCAAAGTCATTAGCCTGGGTGACTTAGTCATGCTCCGAATGCGTCGTGAGCGATTTCCCACAGGGACATACTCCAAGCTTAGCCCACGGAAGATCGGACCCTTCTCGGTTCTGCGCAAGATAAATGACAATGCTTATGTCATTAACTTACCTGCTCATATCCAAACTTCACCCACCTTCAATGTGGCCGATATACATGAATATCATCCTCCAGATGATGCAGATACAGCTCTCACATCATCCGAGAGAAGCTCCTCTGAAGAGGGGGAGGCATGATGGGACTATCATACTCCGCGGATCACCAGACGCATGGGCAATTCTCCACTACCGCAGCTATGCACCTTTTCTGACTTTTCTATTTTAAGTTCTGCTAAAAGAACATTCTGCATTTTCCCTTTATCTTATTTTTAGTATTAGTCTCTTAGTAGCTGGAGGAGTATAATATACTCAGGGAATGATCATATTACACAGAAGAAATATATGAAAAGCTAGTATTACTACTATCCCTGTTCCATTGGTGTCTTTTCTGCTAACCCTCTTGCGGGTTCTTCTTCCCGGTATTCCTTCTCCGCTGAAAGCCCCAGCTCCGGCATTCGTTCGCGGGAGGTACGTCAACTAGAAGATGAATTCATAAATAACTCGCTACACAGCTTATTATACCAGGTCTAATCTATTCATTTTTATTTAAGACATAACTTCTCTCTCTTCCTCTCACTTATGGAATATAATTCATTTTTATAATTGTTGCAGACTATAATATACGCAGCGATAGAGTTAGAAAGTTTTCGTCTCAGCGTTGCACGGATATCCAGCACACAAACAGGATAGAAATAAAAAAACACCAGGATTTTTACGCCTGTAAAGGGAAAAAATCATGGGGTCATGCCTAGTTGAAATAATTTCACTAGTGTTTGCTTAAGATACAAGAGACTGATTCGTCCTTAAAATTTAGGACGATTAGATTACAATGATTCACTTCCGGATTGAAATCCAGTTACAAACAAGTTGTGTATTCGAGCTGAATTCAGAGTCGCTTAGAATTTCAGCGTCACTCGGAAATCGAGCAGAGTTCCGACGTCACTAGAAAATTAGGCGAAATTCCGACCTCACTTGAATGTCAGGCAGAATTTCGGTGTCATTTGGGCAGAATTTCGGCGTCACTTGTGCCTTGGGCAGAATTTCGGCGTCACTTGGGCGTTGAGCAAAATTCTAGCGGTGGTCGGGGAGGAGTTTATTCCCTCCTTTCCATCTCTTCTTCTTCTTGCTTGGGTCCCCTCTCAAGTGAAAGGGCTATTTATAATTTTTTGAGGATTGCATGACCCGTAAATAGGATGATGATCAAGTGCAAAGGTGGAGTGGTTCGGATGGATGGCCGATATTGAATCCATTGATCGTGGATCGTTTATCAAACATTTGAAGGTCTTAACGATATCGGAATTCAACGATCTTGGGCTCGTTGGATTTTTCTCGTCAAGCCGCTCGATTTGACTATAAGTATGTCATGTTTGCAAACCGTTTCGTAATCCAAATTGTGGTTTGAACCTATCAACATCGCTTCGAGTATTCGATTCAGACTCATTTGGGCTCAGATCAAGTTGAATTTGGTGTCGTTGGGTTCATGTTTCCGAGACGCTTAATTTGACTATAAGTTTTCTGAAATCTGAGTTCAGGTGATCCCGGGTTTAATTTTAGAAGTTTCTGGCTTGATTTTGCCTCGAGATTTATGCCCGAACAAGATAATTTTTTGATGATATATCAATAATATTTTATATTCATGTGCAAACAACTTTTGAATCTAGTAATTTAATATTGTTGCCTATAATCACATAATTATAGGCTTGCTTTGATTTCATTCAAGTTATTTAGAAAAAAAAAACTAATTTTGATTTATATAAAAAATTAATTAATAAAACACAATTTTATCTTTATAATTTTTGTGATTTAATGAACATGTAATTAGTAGATTTATGGAGCAATTCTTGTTTTTATTTAAGTGTGAATATTTGTTTCATATATAATTATGTGCGGATAATATTGATTTGGCAAAGCCGATCTCATTAAATTCTGCTGAATTAGGGAAGCAAAGAATTAGGATACATTTAATGCTTTAATGAAATTTCATCCTAAAAAAAAAAAAAAAAGGAATTTCATCCTATTAAGACTTTATTTGGAATGACTTTCTTAATGCTTTTTTATTGAGCTTTCTATTTCTAAAAAAGTTTGAATAAATTTTTTTTTACTAAAAAACTGTTTTAAAAAACAGCAAGAAAGTCATCCCAAACGAAACCTAAGTATAAAGTTTTCATAAAAAATGCTACATTAAAAAATTTATTGTTTGTTCACTATCATAAGGTAAGAGTGTAAATTAGTGAATTTCAACTATCATGACATATAATAAACAGAAATTGTGATATATAATCATATATTTCTGAATACAAAAAACGTAATATGAGATGATACAACTCAATTATTAAATATTCACAAGTATAATCATAAAAAAAAAAAAAAACTATTGTGAATGTTTAGAAGTCTATTAGTATTTTCTAATAAGATAGTTGTATGTCTTTCAAATTTATTTTTATATTGTAATAGTTTAATCTCAATAGGGATAAAATTTGATGCATGAAATCACCAACATGCTTAATAAAAATAATCTCATACTAATATAAAATGTATCAAGATTGTTAGATCTTGGAAGAGAAAGAGCTTCAAGATTTTCTTGTTCTATTGCAAGAACAACTTTTGAAAGGGACAGAGGGAGGGGTGTAGCTTTATTCATTCATCTTGGAGCTTATTATAATAGGCTCTTTTTTTACAGCACTCTGCACCTCTCTTTTTATAATACTATGATGATATAATGGTAGCTAGGAACAACTATTCAAAAACTGGACCAATACACAACAATCTTCATATTGGTCAGATTTTATGATCAAATTAAAGAACCATTTGTTCGCAAGAACCTTCTCTTGCAGTGATTTGACTGACTTCCTGCACTAACCCCACAACAAACATGCTGAATCGAGCCTAATCATGCTCGTGCCCAACCTTCATTGTGCATTTAGATCTAGGGCTCCAACTTGCTCTCCTGCGCATTCTAACTCACAAGCATCTGCACTAGTCGTTGTTCCTCTCGTGATCCAAACACCCGTGCCTTGTGCATTGCTCGCTCTTGCTCACTCTTGCGTACTCTAGTCCAAGCATTCGCTCTTTCGCAGCACCTTCACCTCTTAGCAATGGAGCACACTCTGGCTCATTGTCTTCCCTGGGCACCCATGTTCTCTCTACTCGTTGACTTCCCACGGAGACCACCAATCCCATTTCGAGTACGCGGCCAAACATGGCCTCCCAAGCGTTCTTTGATCTTTTCTAGTTTAGCTAACTCTACTATGACACACAATAAACAAATTACCCTGCTGTCCGATTTTGCACTAGTCTACGCGGAGGCTCCACCTCAATAGATGTAAACATGAGCACTGTACAATAAAAGGATCTTGAATCCGCGACGGTCAACCTCTCACACTTCCGGAGCAACCCGCCTCTCTACAGGCCCCTCATGCTTCCTTTTTTCTTTGTAACTTGGTATCAATCCTGCCATCTTGCATAACTTCCTTAGGATCAAAGCTAAGTCCGTGCTTGTGTGTCTTTGACTCGATCTAACATGGGCACAGTTCCTCTTTCTGAACACATGTAAAAAGCCCGCCGTATTGCCGACTGCGCCTCGCACTCTTGACAGGCCTTGATGTGTATCACCTGCATATGCGCCTTGCGCGCGTCTTGATGCCCCATGACATCGAACCCGCCTACCTCCGTCTGCCCACAGCGATGGCTTCGGAATCACCACTTTCCCCGCTATGGTTCGAAACTGAACTTTATACTAACGATACTCACCCTACCACGCACGAGACGCGAATCTCTGCCTAGAGGAAGTCTCCGGACTCAAGCATCATCTCCAATCTCTTCTTTAAGACCTACGTGGAGAGCTGGCACAGTTCCCGATCTCTCGCGATGTCGTGAACTTGCGCAAGGAACACGCTGGGTAGTGACACCGCCTTCATTTTTGTTTATCAGGTTAAACCAAGGCACCCTTGCTAACATCTCCTCCTTTCGTCTTGGACCAGAAACGTAATACTCTTTCTCATCGATTGTCGTCCACCATGCTCCTGATTATCCACCTATGTCTCAGATCTTGGATAAGAGAAAGCTTTCTAGATTTCCTGTTTTGTTGCACAACAACTTTCCTAAGAAAGAGAGGGAGAGAGGAGAGCTTT
>NW_021319254.1:16806-25742 GCF_001605985.2 Dendrobium catenatum | reverse complement strand
ATCAAAGTCCTGGCATTTAGAGAGCCAAAAATCGAGACGCTATGTCTTACCTTCAAGCAGAAACATCAACAGGGAACCAGAATTATATCCAATTGCTTTTGTAATGCAAATTCAATTGCAGAGTTCCAAACAACCTAGAGAGACATATATCTAATTTATTTAAAAAAAAAAAAAAACTTCAAGAAAAAAGGACAATTGGATAGGAACTCTATCTATTATAATTGGAAATATCAACAAAAAGATAGAGAAATCAGTAATCACAAATCAGCTACTGAGATGCTTCAATTTGTAGAAACTCAAGCACAACAAACAATTCTCAGACCATCCATAAAGATCATTCTTTCCAATCATCAAAAACAGCATGGGATCGCATTTATGCGAAATTTCTTCCACAAAAAATACCCATCCGTGCACATAACCATGACAGAAAAGACAAATGCAGTCTTGTGAACTAGGTTTAAATCCAACTCCAAAACTTACAGTAAAAAAAAAACACTCTTTAATGTCGATAGCAAGCTCCAGTAATCGAGATCGGAAAAGGCATCCATTAACAGGAAAGATGTAAATCAGCCAACAACAAACATTTGCAACCTTCCACTTGTCGCGAGAGAGAGAGAGAGAGATAGAATGGGATTGTTTGGGCATCTACCAAAAGCTGCGATCTGTCAACTTCGAGATCCCAAACAGATTAAGATCTGGCGTCGGCGAATGGTTCTTCCCTATAGTTGGGCTCGACGTCGGCTATTTGTCAAGCATGTCACCGGTGGGATGACGTGCGGTGGAGGATGCTTTTGTCGAAGGAGCCGAAGAAGACGTTGGAGCGGAGAAGCGAAGAAGACGTTGGAGGGATGAGGGCGTTGCTGACAAAGAGGTTGGAGCGAAGAAGGCCGGACTTAAGGGCGACGGAGTGGAGGTGCTTGCCGGAGCTAACTCTCTCCGGAGCTGCTTTCCGGAGCGAAGTCAAACAAGAACGAAGGAGTCGAAGAAGACTATCATGCAATGAAGCCGAACAGAACAGCACGACGAGATCGAAGCTTTTCTTCCGATGAACTTATAACCCGCTCAATACGAGCGGGTTTCTAATTCACGTCGGGGCTGTTTGGTTGCCTGCAAAGTAAACGCAATGTAAAGTAAATACAGTGTAAAGTAAATGTAGTGCATTCCAAATACTCTGAGGCTGTTTGATTGTCTGCAAAGTAAACACAGGAGAAATATTTCCCTTGTTTGATTAGATATATCCAGAGTAAAGTAAAAAACAGTGCATTTGTAATATTTTTTTGTCATTATAATTTATATATTTATAAAGGTAATCACCGATTGTTTAAACTTCGTTTGGGATAGCTTTCTTCTTGCTTTCTAAAACAGCTTTTCAGTACAAAAATTAACTAAAAAACTGTTGTAAAAAATAATATAAAAGTTTTCCAAACTTTTATCTCAAGAGAAGAAAGGATTTATGTTCTTTTTAAGCAAGAAAGAAGAAGATCAAGAAAAAGAAGGAAGACGAGGAAGGAAAAGAAGATAAAGAGAAGGTAGAGGAGATTACCAAAACCCAAACGACAAATGGGTCTCGACTCAAACAAGGCTATTTAGAAGCATTCTTAAGCATGTAAATAAAAATATTATGATTTTTAGGCAATTGCCATTACAACTCTGTTCTCATTACCTTCCACTCAAACTCCTCACATTCAAAAACAGCATTAATTTATAAGCCTTCACCTCCGGTATCCCTGACCCCGCAGCCTCCGGCGCAATAAAGGCGGTGATGATCGCAGCAAACATCGTCATAACCAGATTTGAAGCTGCAAATACTCCAAATGCCCAGAGATAACTACCACAAATACAATATACATCGAAGCAATCGATTCAAAGAAGTAAAAATAAGATTTTAAGAAGATAAAAGCAAGGAAATCTGATGGGACTATCATACTCCGCAGGATCACCATACACCTTGACATTCTCCACTACCACAGCATTGCCTCCTTTTTCCTGACTTTCTGTTTTAAGTTCTGCTAAGCACGTTCTGCTATTTTCCCTTTTTCTTATTTTTAGTCATAGCAATTATAGTAGCTGGAGGAGTATATGATCCTCAGAGAATGATCATATTGGCAGAGAAAAACATATATAAAAGTTAGTATTACTACTATCCCTGTTCCATTGGTTTTTTCTGCTTAACCCTCTTGCAGGTTCTTCTCTCCGGTACTCCTCCGCTGAAGGCCCCAGCTCCGGCGTTCGTTCGCGGAAGGTACGTCAGGTTGGTATCAGAGCCAGTGATCGGGTTGATGGCTGCAGAAAGTTCTCGTAAAGCTCTTGACGATGATCAGAGCTTGGAAGCCGTATGGGCAGCGCAAGCTAGCATCAATCGGCAACTCAATGAACTGAAGGCGGACTTCTTCCGCCTATCTACCGATTTACGCCACGACATGACAGATCTCAAGACCTCCATTGGACAGGCCCTCGGACAAATCCCTCAACCACCTACGGCAACGCCAGCGCCGCGAGGTCCACAAGGTAGGGTGGGGCAATGCCGCATACCCAGACCGTCATTGAGAGAGGTTCTGGAATCTGATGAGGAGAATGACTTCCAAAATTGCCACGAGTTCACTGATTCTGGAAATGAAGATCCGTTCCCATATTATGAACGGCCGAGAAACCGCCGAGCTAATCCGATCGGTCATGGGGAGTTTCGTATCAAAATGGACATCCCATTTTTTGAAGGAAGATTACACATCGAGGACTATCTCGATTGGGAAAGAGCGGTGGAAGCTTTTTTTATTTACATGGAAATCAGCCCGGAGAAGCAAGTTAAGTACGTGGCTTGTCGTCTCAAGGGCGGCGCGAGTGCGTGGTTGCTGCAACTCTTGCAAACTCGTCGCCGAGAAGGAAGGGGGCCAATCCGTAGTTGGTTTTGTATGAAACAACTTCTTAGAGGACATTTCTTACCTACGGATTATGAACAAATGCTTTATTTACAATATCAGCACTGCTTGCAGGGACAACAATCCGTGAGCGATTATACGGAGGAATTTTATCGACTGAGTGCTTGCTATAATCTCCAGGAATCGGAAGTTCAGCTGGTTGCCCGCTACATTGGTGGCTTGAAGGAACTGATACAAGATAAATTAGAACTTAATTCGGTTTGGACTCTTTCCTAAGCTGTGAATTTCACGTTGAAGGTGGAAACGCAGCTAGTCCGTCAATCTCGCAGCCACAATAGCAGACGGACATATACGGAATCATTCGGGGACAGCACGCGAGCAAATTCTGCTACAACGAGAGCTCCATCTGCTACACGGGTTCCTACTAGTCCAAAACAGAACCCCAATGCCAATGTCGAAAGCAGAGCCCAAGGTAAGGCACCGGTTCTTCCTCGAGACAACCCATACAGCAAGCCCACCACCCTTAAATGCTTCCGATGTTTTCAACCGGGGCACAAGTCGAATGAGTGTCCAAATCATACTCCGCAGGTAAGAAATGTCCTCTAAGAAGGAGTACCGGAGATGGGCTATACGAGTGGAAGGTGATGCCCTTTGAGCTGTGCAATGCCCCCTCTACGTTCATGCGGTTGATGCACGAGGTACCTCTTCTCGGAAAAAATTGCGTTGCTTATTTCGACAATATTCTCGTCTTTAGCACTAACATGGCAGACCACGTTGGGCATCTTACCGAGATTTTCCAAGTTCTACAACATCATCAACTCTATTTAAACTTGACCAAATGTGAATTCGCCTCACCCAAAGTCCATTTTCTGGGCTTTATTTTGTCTGCGGCGGGTGTAGAAGTTGATCCACGAAAAGTGCAAGCCATCCTAGAGTGGCCGACACCGCAATCCCTATTTGATGTGCGGAGTTTCCATGGGCTAGCAAATTTTTATAGAAGATTCATACGCGGCTTCAGTGTTCTCGTCGCCCCTATCACCGATTGTTTGAAGGCTAACCGGTTCAAGTGGACAGCAGACCAACAAAATAGCTTCGACACTCTAAAAACTGCACTCAGCTCAGCATCGGTTGTAGCTCTACCTAATTTCGAGAAGCCATTCAATGTTGATACAGACGCTTCTCCATAGCCATTGGGGCGGTACTATCTCAAGAATCTCAACCGATCGAGTTTTTCAGCGAAAAATTGAGCACCACCCGGCAAAAATGGTCTGCTTATGAGCAAGAACTATACACCGTAGTTCATGCTTTAAAACAGTGGGAGCACTATCTTCTACATCAAGATTTTGTCTTATACAGTGATAATCAAGCCCTCCAGTACCTCAATAACCAAAAGAATATTAGCCGCATGCATGCCCGATGGATTGTTTTTCTTCAAAAATTTACTTTTGTATTGCAACACAAAGCTGGAAAATTAAATCGAGTCGCCGACGCTCTTAGCCAAAGAGCTGCCATGTTGGTTAGTTTGCAAACCGAGATCACCGGCCTTCAGGAGATGAAGAATTTCTATGAAAATGATGCTGATTTCGCTATCTTCTAGAAACAATGCATTGACGGAACGCCTAACAGTGACTACAGCCTAAGACATGGGTTCTTGTTTAAAGCTAATTGCTTATGTGTTCCCAACTCTTCCTGGCGCCAACAGCTTATTAAGGAGGCCCATTGCGGTGGAATGGCCGCTCACGTGGGTCAGAAGAAAACACTTGCCCAACTATAGGTGCAGTTTTATTGGCCAAAGCTAGCTCGAGACGTCACACGTTTTGTTGAAAAGTGTTCGGTTTGCCAGCAGTATAAGGGCACAGCTCAGAACACGGGGTTGTACATGCCCCTCCCTACACCGGACTCTATATGGGAAGATCTCAGCATCGACTTTGTTCTGGGGCTGCCACGGACTCGACACAGAGCGGACTCTATCATGGTGGTCGTCGACAGGTTCTCCAAGATGGCCCATTTCATTCCCTGCAAGAAAACCTTTGACGCCATCCATGTAGCTAAGCTATTTTTTAAGGAGATCATTCGCCTACACGGGCTGCCGCGGAGTATAACGTCCGACCGCGACATTAAGTTTGTTAGTCACTTTTGGCAAGAGTTATGGAAACGACTGCAAACTGATCTCAAACTTAGCTCCGCCTATCATCCCCAAACGGACGGACAAACGAAGGTTGTCAACCGCACCCTCGGCAGCATGTTGCGGTGCTTAGTCCAGGATCATCCCAAGAAGTGGGAAGAAATGCTAAGTCAAGCTGAATTCGCCTTCAATTCTATGCCGAATAGGTCCACGGGACATAGCCCTTTCAGTATAGTGTACACAAAGATGCCTAATCACTTGATCGATGTTGTTGTTATTCCCAAGTGCTGAAGCACACTCAAACCGCCCAACAGTTTCACAACATTATTGAGCAGGTACACACAAAATTGAATGAATCAAATGCTAAATATAAGCAATTGGCTGATACTCATAGGCGGCTCAAAGTATTTAGCCCGGGTGACTTAGTCATGCTCCAAATGCGCCGTGAGCAATTTTCCACGGGGACATATTCCAAGCTTAGTCCACGGAAGATCGGGCCCTTCTCTATCCTGCGAAAGATTAATGACAATGCTTATGTCATTGATTTACCTGCTCATATCCAAACTTCACCCACCTTTAATGTGGCAGATATTCATGAATATCATCCTCCAGATGATGCGAATACAGCTCTAACATCACCCGAGAGCAGCTCTTCTGAAGAGGGGGAGGCATGATGGGACTATCATACTCCGCAGGATCACCATACACCTTGACATTCTCCACTACCGCAGCATTGCCTCCTTTTTCCTGACTTTCTGTTTTAAGTTCTGCTAAGCACGTTCTGCTATTTTCTGTTTTTCTTATTTTTAGTCATAGCAATTATAGTAGCTGGAGGAGTATATGATCCTCAGAGAATGATCATATTGGCAGAGAAAAACATATATGAAAGTTAGTATTACTACTATCCCTGTTCCATTGGTTTTTTCTGCTTAACCCTCTTGCAGGTTCTTCTCTCCGGTACTCCTCCGCTGAAGGCCCCAGGTCCGGCGTTCGTTCGCGGAAGGTACGTCAAAATCAATCATCTTGTACCTGTTGGCAAGCATCATGTTGGATGTGACGACGAACTTAACGCCTGCGATGTTCTCAATAGCGAGGTTGAAGAAAAACCCCACGTAGTCGGACAACACGTCGATTATGAAGCAGAGGACCCATTTGAGAATCAAGTCCCCGAAGAACTCGACCCACCGGTCGTTGCATGCCCACAAGTCTTGGTTTAGCAGCTCCTTCTCGGCGATCCTTCATGTCTCATCTACCCTAATAGGAATTTATACAATATAATGGTTAAAGCTAATTATTATTCCTAATGAATTCACTATTAACTACTAACCAAATTATAAGTGGATTCACATCATATTAAGTGGCATGTAAACACATTAACCGATTCCATTTCTTTACATTTACACTATCTATACGTGTTCAATACCCTTGATTTTCAGCAATTATTGATGCAAAATTCATTTCAAGTTAAGATGTTTTATTTCAAAAAGACACACATGCAATTAAGCATCAGAAAATCTATAAAATTAACCTTCTTTTCTGCTGCAACAACAAGAAATCTTCATCTGCAAGCTTTCTGACCGATAAGAAGATGTGCCTGTTTGCGAAACTTACAGGTTATTAATGCTTGGGCACCTCGTATCAACCCCAAATCCTCTCTGGATCCTTAAATCTCCTCCTGTCCTCCTTCTACCTCTCTCGGGTCCATTCCAGGAACATGAATGATTGCTCAGCGCCGAAGCCGCCTCCATAGTCCTCTAGATCCCCTCTATCAAAAAGCGTCACAAAAAAGGAAAGAAATATCCACAACAAGAAAGATACCTCTTCATCGCGGTTTCCTTCAGCTTATATTATCCGCTGCAGATCTAAAATCAGAACCCAGCACCCTACACCTAACCACATTAAATTTATTCAAAATTCAAATGAAACCCTCGGATTTCGACCAAATGAGAATAACGATCAATTCAAAGCCGAATCCATAGAGTGAAAAAGAAATGCCTCAAATCCAATGAAGAATCCGCATAAGGCTCTACAAGATAGAACAGATCAGTTCGGCGCACTATAAAAGACAAAAGGAGACGACCCGGGATAGGTGGAGCGGACGAAGTAGGTGGCAGGCGGAGAGGGAAGAGTACTCAAAGTTGAGGCTTTCGATGGGGCAGACGTGTGAGCCGACGAGGGCGAGCTGGGAGGTTGATTTGGAGATAGTGCAGTTGTGTTTGGCGAGCAGGGGATTCGTTTCATCGACGGTGGCGTTGATCGCCATCGTCGAGGATAACAGAGGATCAGAAACTATCTCCGGCGATACTTCTTATCTGCTACATAGTGGATGTAGTGGGCTGGTATGAATACTGAACAGGGGAGCTCGCTGAGATTCGGGCATTACCCGGCATCGAACCCTGAAATTGCAGCTGGATCCTCCGCCCCGTCTCGAAGAAATTGCCGGCTACGACAACTGTCTCATGCGCGGCGAACCAGGACGGTTTTGCGGAACTAGGCCAAGCAGACCAAGCAGAGGTCAATTTCCCGAGACTCAATTCTAGCACCTAGGTCTTCGAGTCCAAATCAAGGGCTCAAAGCGCTGTTGGAAGGTTCAAACTGCAATTTGAGTTACCAAACGGTCTCCAATTTTGACGAGCTTATACTCGAATCGAACGGCTCGACGAGACGAATCCAACGAGCCCAAGATCGCTATATTCTGACATCACTAAGGCTTTTAAATGTCTAATGATTGGTCCAGCCCATGACCCCATCTAGACAAAAGAAACCAAATTTTCGGTTCTCTCTACAGTTCCAAAAATCTCTAGGCTTCATGCTCAACTCCTGCAGTTCGAAACTTATCCATCCCACGATCCCTCACTCTGTCTAATTCGCACAGCCTCAACCCGTGACTCTCTCCCACTCTCAGCAGTTCGCATAAAACCCATAGCCCTCAACCGAAATTTCCACTCCCTCATACACACGCATAGGAGAACCGCCCAACCCCACTCTCTGCAGTTCACAAAAAAAGCCACAGGCTCGTCTCTCTCTGGATCGCACAACCCAGCCCTTCGCCTTCATCCAACTGTTCTCTCTCCCTCTCATAAGGACTCAGTTCAAAAATCCACAGTCGTCTACTCTCTACAGTTCGTAAATCCCGCCAGATTTGCCTCCGTTCGCATACATGAAGCCATTGGAAGTCCAGGTCGCCTGAATATTTTGCCCGTCCTCCCCTACCCCTTCTTCTCTCAAGTGAAATCCCATTCAAGCAAAATATGTCAGTTAATTCCAACTAATCATCTTCAATAAAGAGTACAAAGGTATTAAATATTATTTTTGAAATTGATATGGTAGATCTTGCATTTATTTTTTTTTATCATTGTACTTGGAAGGAAATAATGATATGTCAGATTATGTGTTTGAAATGACTTAAAATTATAGATTCCTAGTCGTACACCTATTAGTTAGACCATTTGAATGTGTACATTTATTTAAGATCTTTTATTTAAATGATCACTTATATGTGCAGGCAAAATCCACTTAATTATATAATCTTATTTAAACTTATTAACTCATGTATTTCAATGATAATACACTGACAAAATTTTATCAGATAAAGGAAGTGTAGCAAGAATTCTTTGTAACTTATATAATTTTGTTAAACTCATATAACCAGAATTATATTTTAATGCAATAATCTACTAAAATAAGAACTTGGACATTTAATAGGGTTTTAATCAATATATTTGATAATAAGTCATCAATATAAAGACTTCATTTGAAACAACATAATAATGCCCATTCAAAATTTTCAACAATTTTAATATTCATTTTTAATCATCCTGCATAGCTTGAATCTTTTATTATATCTTTATTAAAATAAACATATGATTAAACCATTATATCATTTAGTCATCTTTCCATTATTATTTATGTATATGTTGTACATTAAATGGAAC
>NW_021319254.1:0-12670 GCF_001605985.2 Dendrobium catenatum | reverse complement strand
ATATACAAATTTCGTAATTTTTATATGCGATGTATGTAAGTTTCCCTATTGATTAGGAAATTTTGGATTAGACCATTTTAATTTGGGTGAATTTTAAATTTATTTAATTTTCTTAAATAATAGAGAGATTATAAATTTTGAGGAACTCCTATTTAGATTCATTTAAAAATAAATTTAATAATTTTAAGATACAGATGAATCAAAATATTTTACTTAAAACTATATACATAATTAATTAAAAAAAAGCAAATAAACTCTAATTAATTTTGAGTTGCCTCAAATCAAAGCATTTGAATTAGAATTGGCTCAAATTAAAATGATTTCAATCTCAAATTGAGCTGAAATTAAAAAAAATTAATTCAAATTCAGAAAATTTCACTCTAATTCCACTTCATATTAGCCCTATTTTATTTAATAATTTTGGCATTGAGCTAATTTAGGCTTCTTTTAGGACGGCTTTTTTATTTCTTCTTGAAGCAACTTTTTAGTACAAAAATTATAATTTTTATATTAAAAAGCTGCATCAAGAAGCTGTAAAAAAGCCGTCCCAAACGAAGCCTTAATTGTAAATCAAGACATGTTTGGAGCAGCTTTCCGATTGCTTTCTTTTTCATAATGCAATCATTTTCATTTGCCAATTGCTTTCTTGTTATTTTTCTATTATTTTTTAAAAAATTTTGCGATAAAATATTTTTTGATAACCATATATAATAAAACGTGGAAACTGTAATAAATTTATTATCTATTTTTTAAAATGAAAAATATTTATAATACCAACAATAATTTAAAAAAACTTTAAATTTTCCCACAATACTTTCAAAACCATCTTTATAAAAAAATCAAGGCTTCATTTGAGATAGACTTTCCTACTGCTTCTTACAATTTTTTAGTACAAAATTAAATTTTTTGTATTAAAAAGTTGCTTTAATAAGCAGTAAGAAAACCATCCAAAATGAAGCCTAAGTCAATAAGTCTATATATATATATATAGAGAGAGAGAGGAGGGGGGAGAGAGAGAGAGTGATGTTAATAAAGCTGATAAATATATCAAATATAAAAAATAAAAACTGAATTGAAGCCTGATACAGAAGTAGCAGAATAGCATTAGTGGAGATTATTAACAGCAAGCCTCTGGTTTACTCTGTCCTTTGAAGCCAGCCCATCTGAAAATAGAAATAGAAATTTATTTGTTGAAGTTCACCATAAAATAAACAAAGCAAACAATATCAAAATGATCCCTGGAGTATATATGAGGGTCCATTGATATCCCAAACTATCTAATATGTCCAATTTAGGCTTCGTTTGAGACGATTTTCTTACTGCTTTTTAAAACAGCTTTTAAGAACAAATTTTTTTTAATTTAATATTTTTGTACTCAAAAGCCGTTTTAAAAAGCAATACAACTCCTCAAATCTGATATAAAATAGTCATAGACTCTTCAATTCAAATTCAAAATTATATGATAGATAGACTATTTTGAGTCATATATGAAAAGTCCACGGACAAAAGATCTATTTGGGATAGTTTTTTATAAAGTTGAATGTGAAATTACTATTGAAAAGGTAGTTTTCCATCATAAATTTTTTTGAAAACATGTGATAAATCACCAAGAAATTAGGAGGCAAATAAAATTATGATTATTGTTTGAAAAACAAAACAGCAAAAAAGTTGTATCTAACAGACCATAAATGAAAAATATTAAATAGTAAGAAACTAAAATAACCCCTCATAAATAATCCAGAGATAATTTTGACCATGTTCTTATAAAATAATAATTGAGTTTGCAGTCAAGAAGAAATAAATTTAAGATTACCTTCCAAGCATACAATACAAAGAAGGCAATAGTATCTGCAGACCAAACAACTGCAAAGGATTTCCAGAAAAAAGGGATGAGGACATTGAGTAGTGGAATGAGAAGAAATAGGTAATTCAGAGCTTCCTTCTCATTCTTGGAGCAATCTCGTGCTCTTAATGAAGGGATAGCTGCAAGTAATTGAGCAAAATAATTAGCCGTTGGGATACGCAAGTTTAAAAAAAAAACATAAGTAATTGAATGGATTTGTATCTAATGCATGAGCTCTAATGGAAAAAAAATTGGAGTGGAGTAATTCTATGAATTTGTTCTTGGCCAATGGATAGCATTTTCTATTTTGTATTGTTAAGATTTTATTAGGGAGTGGCTAGGCGTTATGCCTGTTGATCGCTTAGGAAAAGTTGTTAGAAAAGGAGCTATATAGAAATGATGAAACCAAAAGGCAAGGATTTAAAAATATACCCTCAAATTCTCCCTGTTATCTACTTCTCTTCCTCCGTTTCTACTCCTCTACTTGAAAAGGAGCCACTCACTTCTTCGTGGAGCTAGTCGGCAAGGTTCAAAGTTGTTGTTATCCTTATTGCACCCCTCAGTAGGAAGGGTTTAGTAGGGGTGTAAACGAATTGAGTCGAGTTAAATACCTACCTAATCGAGCAAAGCTCGTTTATTTTAACATCAACAAACAAGTCCCCAATAAAATCAGGGGCTCCGACAAACTTTTTTAACAAAGCTATTTTGACTCTGAGCTTTAACTCAACATATGCAAAGAGGTGCGCTATCATCGTCCCACATACTTTAGACCAAGCAATCAAATTTGCAAAACTCATTGAAGACAAGTTCAATGATGGCCAATTCATTTTGGGTCTAGTGCTAAACCACCAAAAATCAGCGTCTCCGCCTTTGTTACAACCACCTATCTCCACAACAATTACTATACCTTCCATTCAAACTCACCGCTCATCCACCACCGAAATGTTGACCAAATGCAAGAAAGATTTGTAATATTATTGTGATGAAAAGTTCACTCAGCACTCGCAGTCACAATTGTAAAAGCAAGATGTTCGCCTTATGATCTCCATGATGATACTCAATGGCTGAAACTCTACCTATTTAATAGCAACCTTCTAGCAATGCAGATTAAAACTCCTTATTTAAACACCTCCCAAAATCCAGATTTGATTGTAACTCATGTATTAGGCATGCCTTGTACTTCTTTGTTTAACATGATTTTACATTGCACTTTTTATATCATTTAGGAATTAAGAATTATATTGGGACAGCTTTTTTGTTGCTTTCTAAAGCAACTTTCTAGCACAAAAATTTCTTAAATTAGAAAATTTTATACTAGAAAGTTGTTTTAGGAAGCAATATGAAAGCTGTTCCAAACAAAGCCTAAGAATCATTTCACACAATTGATACATTGCCTCACTTACATAAAATTAAGACCTCCTAAAGTAGTATTCTTCATTAAAATCCAAAAGAGATTTGAAGGTTCTGGCAATGTAATAATATAGTCCGGAATAAGCACATGTGATTGATCATGCAAGCATAAGCAGGTATCTACTTATATTAAACAAAAGTAAATGAAACTTACTAAACATCCAAATTGACCACATTCCCATCAGCCTCCATATGTCAGGTTCATTTGATGGAAATATAAGATTGAACGAAAGGGCGCCACCGATTAACATTGAAGCATAGCCTTGAACCTCAAAGATGGTGTAGAGTGCAGTTCCAGGCACAGCAGGATTCTTAGAGGCAGTAGAAGCCCTTGGGGCAAAGGTAGCAGCAGTTTTCTGAACAACCTACGGAATACAAAATATTTTGAAGTTCCATTAAAGCCGTATTGAGTGCATTGAACCTAATGACAAAGAAAGTAATTTCAAAGGAGACATGAGTCAAGGAGATATAGCCAAGGCCTCTCGGCCAAAGATCATGAAGGATAAACCTTTCTAGCGAAGGAATCATGTAGAATTATAAAGTATCCACAAATATTTTAAACTATGAATATGAAGTGCGTTGAGTGGTTCAAAGCACAAAAATCCAAGTAACACTTCATTAATGTGAACTAATAACTTGTAATTCCTATTCAAGTACATCCATAATTATAATGCAATAAAGACTACATATCAAACTTTCCTAGTTTAGTCAAAATGTATATAAAAGCAACATATCTCATCATAAGGATCTCGAAATTAATCACTTCATTAATGTTGCACTTTATCTAGCTTTATTTTTCAATCCGAAGAGTATGTTTATTTCTCAGCTTTTACAATTTAGTAATGAGATTTGAAAAGATGATGGGGCATCATACTCCGCGGACCACCAGACGCCTGGGCAATTCTCCACTACCGCAGCTATGCACCTTTTCTGACTTTTCTGTTTTAAGTTCTGCTAAAAGAACATTCTGCATTTTCCTTTTTACCTTATTTTTAGTAGTAGCCTCTTAGTAGCTGGAGGAGTATAATATACTCAAGGGGCTGATCGTATTACACAGAAGATATATATGAAAAGCTAGTATTACTACTATCACTGTTCCATTGGTGTTTTTCTGCTAACCCTCTTGCAGGTTCTTCTTCCCGGTATCCCTTCTCCGCTGAGAGCCCCAGCTTCGGCCTTCGTTCGCAGGAGGTACGTCAAAAGATGTTTGATTAAACCAACCTGCTAGGATGTACATGGTGTTCGATTGATAAAACTTGTTAATATGATTCTAAAGTCAGAATTTAAATTAAAAGCACAATAAGGTCCATTTTTATAAAGCAAGAATCCCTTGTAAAGTGAATAAGAATCTCAATATTCAGTTTTCTTTTTCAAACAATTTGTTCAACTTTCAAGCTTTATTAATTAAACACAGGGATACTAATATATTCCACATTAAGCATGTGCATAATAGAAAATGGATGTCCTTTTCATAAAAATCAACAAATGAAACACGACAAACTGGGAAGAAGAACACCTCAAAATAATTTTTATTGAGAGAACTATAAAGAAAAATGCAAGATACAATTGGATCTTCAATTGGAGAGGAAGATCTGGCTCTCCCAAATTCCCTCACAATTGTAATTAAAACTTTCCTAAACAATCCCCCCTTAATTCCTCATTTTCCTTAAAAACTTCCCTCTTAGATTTTGAATTCAAATTATATCTCTTGCACTAAATAATTCCCTCCAAATTATAATTTAAATATTCTTAAACAATCCCTCTTTGATTAAGAACATTCCTAAATACCCCCCTATTGATTAGGAAACTACCTAATTCCCTCCAATCAAATTGGTCAGTCCATCAATACTCCCCTCCCAAAGTGCCACATTTTCCTCAAGGTGGAACTAAGGAAATTGTTGCCGAAGAACTTGACTAATAGCACTGGAATTAAAAATGGACTTAAATTGGGTCGAGTGATCCCTACTCTAGCATCTCCCTAATCAATCTATCAATCTCATCATTCTGGATTTGGGAATAACGATACAAACGAGCATTGAAAGGTAAAACTACTTCCTTCAAGATGATAGCATTAACCCTACTATAGCACTGAACATGAGTGACTGGAATAGTATTTGTACAGTCAAACGAATATATTTAGGATAAAGCTGATGACTTTATCTCCCTTACCAGAAAAATAGACTTGAGAAAGCATCCGCAAAGGCTAAACTATAAATAAATAAATTCCAATAGACATTCTGCCTTTCACTTCCAAAAAGCAACTAGGAACTTCTAAATCAGCCGCAGGAAAAGAACCAATTCCTAAATTAAGAAAATCAAGCGTGATAAAAATCCAAGCACCGGTAAAAACATGAAATACTCGTAAACAAAGGAAAAGATTCCTGGAGTTTATCACCTTCTTAATATCCTTCTTGACAACTGGAATCGAAGAAGCTGAGAGCAAGGGACCACGAGATTGAGCTTCCGAAGACGTTTGGTTCCTTTCTCCGTCGGCACGGGCACCGGAGTCTCCATCTACGATCCTTCCTCCAGCGGCCGGGGCCCCAATCCCATCGGAAGCCTCGGCACTAATACTTCTCCTGCAAAGGAGGCGGCCATGGCGGAAAAAGGTGGCCCCGCCTGTAGAGAAAACGGGGACTACGTATGAAATCCGAGCGCAGGGAAGAGCGGCGAAGACGGGATGAGGCATATGAAGACCTGGCTGAGAACTTTGTAAGAGGAGAACTGAAACAGAAAAGGGAGTAAGACCCCTGCCCCTTTGTTTATCCACAGGCCCGCCCACGTGGAAAAGGATAAAATAAATAATTTTTTTTCTAAAGGAAAATCCGAAAATTGAAGTGTGTGAGTTTACCTATATTTTTTATTTATGAAATTAACAAAAAATAAACTATCAATTTGATATTTTTGTTTGTGATATATTTAAATAATTAGAAATTAAATGATTTGTTAAATAAAAAATCTTAAATTTTTTTAAATATAAGTTCTCAAATTTAGATATTTTTATGACTTTAAATTAAACTTAGTAAATAAAATGGGGCAGGTATTATATTAGTCTTGTATAAATTATTTTATTTTTATTAAATAATGAACAATAAATTATAAATTATAATGTCATTTAATAATAATATAAATGAAATCAAATTCTTCCTTTAATCAATTACTAAAAAGGCTTCATATTTTTTAATATAAAAATTAATTAAAACCCCTTCAATTCCTTGAAAGGTCTTACAAATAATAGTTTCAAAATTATTCATTGATAAAAAGTGTAAAAAAATCACACTTCTCATATCTATTTCCTATTAATATTTATGTCAAACTACTATTAATACTCTCCGAAAAATTGAATCGAAGCACAGATCTGAGAAATTAGCCGAAAACTCAAAATAATCATGGAGCCTTAACTCAATTCAGCAAACTTACAGTCAAACTGACGTCTAGGAAATACAAACCGCACGACACAACGAATTACAATAAAGTCAAATGAGCCCAAATCAAGCCACGAACGCGCTTTGAAGATTAACAACCACAATGATTACCAACAGCGTTCCTCCGATTTTAACAGAGCTTATGCTCGAATCGAGCGCTGATGAGAAAATCCAACGATCCCAAGATCGCTGATTCCAACATATTAAAAGGCCCCATAAATTCCAACGAACGTGACAATCGAAGGGTTCAATCTGGCCGTCTCAACCACTCCTATGCCCGTGACCACACTATTCAAAGCATCCACCCAGAAAAACTTATAATAGAAGCCCTCATCTACACAAAGGCTCAAGAAAAGAGAGAAAGAAAAAGAGAAGAAAGGAGAAAGAGAGAAAGGAGAATCCTGTCCCTCTCGACCACACTCCGAGTGCCTGCATCCTAACACAGTGGGATACTGATGATACGGGAGAAGCAGAATGCTGCCAACTTCCACCGATATCGAAATCCTTCCAATTACACCAAGTTCCCTCAGGACGCTGAAAACTCGCCAAGTGAATCGGACTCTCCCTAACACCAACAAACGCCGGCTCCTACCACGACGTCAGGACTTAGACTCGCCAGTTCTACCCGACCCGGACTTCTACCGGATTACGGTACTTCGCTGGACGTCATCAAAGATGCATTTATTCCATTGTGCGACTCCTAACTGCACGTGCCTCTGTCTCCGTCATCAAAACTACAGCTTCTTCCGATATCCGCGCCTGTCAACAGAATCCCATACTTAGTCGCCACGTCGACTATTCTTTCTGACCTCTGTCGCCCGCTGCTACGTTGTCCTACTGTATGCGCCCGCACGGACCACAGTCTTTTTCGGACCGCGCCGCAACTCGGTCCTCTTACTTACGTTCGCGCCGCCACACACTTCCGACTTCCTCACCCGTACTACGACTCCTGACTTATGTCTGCCGACACAATCTTCGACCTTTGTCGCAACCAACTCGCTGCCTGATACGTACCGCCATACATAGTCTTCGACTCCGTTAACATACGTCTCCTGATCGCTCCCCCGTCAGTCCGCCTAACTACGACACGGTCCTTCAGCGAAACGAACACGCTAGTCCCAACCAACTCACACGCTTGTAACAATTTCAACATGAATTAGTACTAAATATAAAATGTACACAACGAAGGCCTTCTCCCAAGGAATGCCTCTTGTAACATGCATATACTAGTGATTCATTATAAGCGGCTTAAGCCCGGGTTTTCACCTTCTTTTCAGGGTTTCCACGTAAATAAATGGTCCTAGTACCTCAATATCGAATTGCTGATGCACGGATTTTCGTAATAATGCTAAGAAGATAAAACTATATTTTCTACCGGCACAATATAACCTGGAATCAACATAATACACAAAGTTTATTAATACGCCATTCGGGAGAAAAATCCATAAATAATTTAAACAAAGTTTAAATATCTATTTGAATTATTTTTTTTTTTTTTGAAAGTTTAAAATTTTAAATCTTAATATATTTAGAATATAACATTAATATTTTAAATTAATGAATTATTAAAGACGTTACAAATCCTCTATAATTAACATTGGCTCATTACTAAATCACTTACAAATCACATTCATCAAAACAAAACAATAAAAAAAGTAATTATCTATATTACTTTACGACTATCAAAGCATACCAAATATATAATACAAGTCCATTCAGTTACAGGTTACCTAATCTTCTATCATAAGTGATGGTTTTTCTTTTCAGCAAATCAAACAACCCCTGACTCAAATATTAAATTCACATAAATATCTATTATTAATATTCATTGTAATACGAAACACACACATAATTAGATATATATTTTAAAAATGACAAGTGACACATAATTAAACTATAAATCAAAATAAAATTATGATATATCATTAACTCTCCTAAAAAAGGGTACAAAGTTTATGACAATTTAAATAAGTATATCGATACACTAAATATGATTAAAAAAATTCATAAAATTCTTCCTTAAAGTAAGCTGAGCAACACATTCAGCCCAATTCTCCCTTAATCCTGCAACCATCCAAAAGCCTTTCTGATTCTCAACGAAGGGTTAATCTCTCTTTCGCTATTATAACAAATCGTTCCTTCTCCTTCTGCTTCCTCCCTCCATTAATTAAATGCTCAATCCATTACCCTATACAATTATCAACAATCAACCGGCAATGGGTGCTCACCGCTATAATCGGACGCTGGGCGGCAGCTCGCCACCGCGCCTTGCGTCTCCGTCCGGATACCATCCCCTACCTCATCTCGAACGTGAGGATGCATCGCTCCTTATGGCGCCATCGCACTACAGCAGCCTGAAATCCCCTCTGAAAACGCTTCTGCATTCCTACATTCTCGCCCCGCCTGACTCATTCACGTACATGCCCAGGACAGTATTAGGTACTGGGACTACGCGCTATGTGAAACGTCGTGCCGAGTTCGGGTCGGAGCGATGGAGTTCGCGGTTTTCAGGGAAGGGATGGGAATGGGCTGTAGTGAGGGTGAATGAAGGAGAGATAGAGTGGAAGAATGGCTGTCCACGGGGAGAAGCGGAGCAAAGCCGAAGAGAAGGATGAAGTTTACTGAGAGTTATCATGCGATTAAAACAGATATCTGAAGGAAGAAAGTTCTGGGTTGAGCGGGTCGGATCGAGAAGTTCGGATCTCAGCCACGGCGTACTCCATGGTGAGAGCGAGTTAAACTTATAGACAGAAAATTATTTTTCTAGAAACGTAGGTCTTTGTCTGGACCTTCAATGAAATAAAGGCATGAAAAAAAAAAAAAAACAAATGTAAAAAATAAGACTGAGATAATTTCATATAGGTTTAGATATCAAGGAAAGAATTCTAGCTATATCTCAATGTTATTTAAAATAAAAAGTCTACTAAGTAGAATGAGTGTGTTGATATGACCCTAATGAATTATGAGGTCATAAAGTCTAAAATCTAGTTGAGAATTACGACTGAAACATGAATAAGTAATGTAACTCTTGGATGGTGGTGAAGAAAAGGCCCCAATAATACGAGAAAACCAATAGAGGGGAACACACACTAAGGCCGGGGAATTCCATAAAAAAAACATAGAGATTAATATTGTGCAGAGATAGATAACTATTACTTAAGACTAAAGCAAAACGCATAATTGAAAGAGAGTAACTCATAGCAGAAGATATACTGAGAGACCATAAAATTGTCAATAAAAAGCGACTTAGTAAATTGACAAACAATACCGGTAAAAAGTAGATATAGATTGGCTATTTAAGAAAGTGATAGAGCCCTAAAAAGCTTTTAGACAATTTAAAATGATCTCCATCAGATAAAGAATTCAACTTTAAAAAGTGCAAATAAAAAAAAGACATAACCGACCCAATTAACTGATTGTTGAGATATTGATTGAGAAAACATAAATTAAATTTTCATCAATCAGATTTAAAACTCAACTAACAATTATGAAAAACAAATGATTAAAAAAGTATAAAGTAGATAAACTCAAAAATAACTAAAATAATATAAGGTACAGATAGAATACATTCAGTTCATATCATATACAGAATTCCTCATTAATAAACAACAGATCCTCCTATCATAATGTATGCTAGTAAGGTAGGCTAACATACCAATATAACACAAAAAACTATGAGTATATTTGATCAAAGGGCAAGAGCATACTACATAACTGATTCTTAGGACTGTAATACCATAGGGTTCACAATTCAAGAATTTCGTATGAGTGCGTGGATAATAAGATTAATGTTAACAGGAAATATATCATTAAATTATTGACTTACAAAATAAATGGGTGGCTCAATTAAATCTCGGCAATTTTAAGAATATTTAGATGGGCGCAATCATTTTATAAAGTTTATTGTGAAGTTTGCGTAGAAAAACAATTAACTACAGATTGCAAAAATGTTGCCAGAGCTATAGAAACTTTTGGAAAGAACAATTATGAAACAGAACGAATAGACCAGGCGACAATGTGATATGAAAATAAGCACCAAAAAAGATGTAAATAGAACAGTATTCTTCATCTATGTTCCTGCTTTAACGGAACATTTATCCGATATATTATATAATATAGTCGAAAATATATTAATGGAAATTTTTGCAGGTTCATGTGTGAGCAAGAATGAAATTTTGGAATGCATCTTGAAGTCAAATCATGACTTTGTATTCGTTTAATTGCTTAGGCAACATAATAGCGAGATCTTAGATTGGGATAAAAAACCAAGGAGGGCATTTCCTCAGGGGCACTGCTGGGAAGATCTCGCGGTAGTAGATGTCGGGAATTAAAAATAAGAAAGTTGAAATTCAGTGTGATTGTTAATGGGACAGCTCTATTCCTTGAAAATATTCTTTATTGTGATAGGTTATAACAGTGGGTTATTGGGATAGACATTAGAATTGTAGAGATTTATTTGATTAACATGTATTAATTTGACAATCTTAAGAAAATGTCCAGATAGTTTAATTCGTGCAAGCTGAATTGGGAAACATCCAAACTATAATTCAGGTTGAATATTGGTTTTTAGAAACTTATCAAAAGGCATCCGAGACAATCCAATATATTAAAAGTGGTCAATGAGCCATTGTCAACACGTAACTAATTGGAGAATTCACACTAGATTTAATGACAATAATATCCAGATCTATCGTTTTTATAGTTGAATCGAAGCAATTGATGAGATAATACAATAGGCTATTAAATCATTATTGAACATCATTAGATTTAAAGTTAAAAAAAATAGCATATGATGAATAGATCATACAACGTTCAATAAAGTGTTTTTTATTTTCTTTACTATAAGAGCATATCCACTTGTAATGTAACGGAGGATCAAGTATATTGGATGAGATCAAGAGCTAAAGGCTACAGATCTCAAAGCTCCGATAAGAGCTCACTATTTTGGTGTTGCTGCCATCAATAACATCGGCATCGAGATAACCCAATATTTGCTGTTGTTGCAACATTGTACACTAACGATAGACACGCAATGTGCCAATAATAGACACCGTACTGCGTCTCGACCATGCTTGATTGCTACATCGAACATCCCTAAACCTTCGGTGCCAGATACATACCAGGCATATCAATTGACACACTCCCACCAATCAATAGGACTACCTCACACACTATGTCCAACATTCGATGATAAAAAGGCCAACACAATTAACTATATCCGACAAGTTAATAACATCTGCCAACTTTGCTCAATTGTTTACCAAAACACTACAATTTATGACACAATCAAGTCAACTTCGACTACTTTCGACGTGCTACTATGAAGCGCATCCATGGCTGAACGTGCCTTGGTACCATTGCTATCTATATTTTAACATCACAACGATCTGTCCCAAACCAAGTTCCACTACCTCCCCGACTTGGATTCCATCACGTCCCCAAATTGTCATCCGTTATGGCTACCACGTCACTGTATAGAATATACCCACTCAAGTTCCTAACAGGTTGAACATGTTGCTAGTCACAATCAACCATCACCCACATTTTGACTCACCTTGCGCACTATCTTACACATTTTCACCTAACAAATCAACAAACCACTACATTAAACCAACCTACCTCGCCAACACAATTTGTACATTTTGCCAAAAGGTCTCCAATCTCATGCCCGACAGAGCCTTTGACCACCATTGCTTGACATACTTCGCGCCTTCCATTATACTTTCTGACCACTATTTTACCCACTAATGTCACGTATAGCTCAGCACCCAATATTGTATGCACAGATTCGCGCCACTTGTTCAATTAGGGGTCCATTACATATCGACCTAAACTTTCGAGTAGCCAATACCTAAGACTAAACTTGTCTAGCATTAACTACCTTAAAGGTAATGCATTGTCATTAACACAAAATCCCATCACCAAATTTATATGAGTTTCTAGGTCTCTTAGCCCTCTCAAAAGAGACAACCAAAAATTAAAAAATCTCACA
>NW_021319253.1:5528-11556 GCF_001605985.2 Dendrobium catenatum | reverse complement strand
TCTATCATAACATAGTTTAATATTCAAATTTGTGTATGAGTGATGTTTGACCTTACCAGCAAACAAATTTTGAGAGTATGACCTAAAAACTTGTATGAGAATTGATAGTGAGAGTAATCTATTTCTTCAAATGTCTATAGTATAAATGCTAATAGATGATAAATATGCAAAAAGATCCAAAATGATCATCTTCGCTTTCTATTTTTTGCTCCAAAATGTCAAAAGAATCGATAGGGAGTGGCAAATTGGGCTTCCTACAATGATCCCTGAAAGTTCATTAGGAATGTTAAGCTCTTATGAACTAGCCCGAGGCTAATCAAGAGGGGGGTGAATTGGTGTTTTAAAAATTCTCAAATAAAAATCACTATCTAAACCAAACAATCACGTACATAAAATAAAGTGAGAAAATTAAATGCAGAAATGCAATAAGAAAGAACACATCATATTTTATAGTGGTTCGGTTAATTTGACCTATGTCCACTCCCCGGAGCCTCTCCTCCAGGTATTGCATTAAACTCAATGACTCTCCTTTTGCTCCCACAGCAAGGCGGAGAATCCTTTACAAAACTCCTTTACACCAACCTAGATGAGACAAAGAACCCAACTCCTTTCACTTCCTCCTGAAGCAGGTAGAGAACCCGACTCCTTTTGCTTCCTCCTGAAGCAAGCAGAGAACCTTGATCAATCGCTAAAGTAGACCTCTCTAGAACCTCCAAGGAACCAGGGACAATGATTGGAGAAGATGACTCAAATCCTTACTTTGAGCAATCTTTGTGAAACCCTCACAAACTTCCCCTCACAAGATCCTCTCTCTCTCTCCCAAGCTCTCCCTCTCCTCTTGGCTCTCTTAGGTCAAGACAGCACCAAAAGATTTCATCTTGAGTAAACAAGAGATCTTATATAAAAGGGCTTCAAATTTGCCCTAAATTGCAATTAATCAACAAAGATCGTCCTGTACGATCAGTTCATTTTCAGCTTACTCGGCCAGGACGATCTGGGAGGGGCTAGACGAGTAGAAGATTTGTTTGTTCTGATCGTCTAGGATGATGAGTACATCATCCTGTACAATTAGTGCAAAATCTCAAGTATCATTTAGACCATCGCTCATCTCGGCCAGACTTTACATATTGGATGATGAAAAAATAACTAATCGTCCAGGCTGATTCTTGGATCGTCCTGTACGATTAGTTCAAATCAATAAATATCATTTATCACATCATTTTGTTCATCACAAACGATTCAGGAAGAAACTAAGGTTGGTTTAACGGATCGTCCAAGACGATATGATCGACTAATCAAATCTTAATTACTTTACTTAATCATCAGACTACTTTTAGGCATAATTGTAATGCATCGTTCAGGATGATGTCTTGTACGATGTCCAAATATAATAGCATGCCTAAAAGACTAGGCGACTGATTCTTTCTGATTTGAGCATATCGTATCGTCCAAGATGATTTGCTTAATTCAGTTGTCTTAACAAGGATGCCCTAATTAGGATTTCTATTTGTAACTGATCGTCTAGGACGATTTGGGATTATCTTAGATGATATGATCAAAAACATAAAACTCTAAAACAGACAAAATTTCTCCCCCTAAGTATGTGTGTGTGTATATAAGATTACTTAACATCAGCATCCACATTATTACATTTGACTCAAGAAAAAGTAAAAGTACTGGAAATAGACTTACAGACTGACTCGGTCATAATCTACCCAATTTTAAGTTGGCTTGATTTGCAATTGACCTTGTGAACCTGAAACATTAGTAGGTATGATAATAGTAAAAAAAATAGAAGTGTTAAAAATATTTGCTATCATCAAAATTATAATCCATGAATCTAGATTTGTAACAATCCCAAACTATCTATATGAGAGCCAGTTCCCTATTGTGTCCTGATGCATCACCAAAAATCACCTTGATCAAGCACTAATCTCAAGACATATTTGAATTAAAAACTTTCAAAATTAAATTTGAGACCATTCGAAATTTGATCTCAATAAACTTGCAATCAAATTAAACATCTTGATAAGATGAACCCAATGACACCAAAAATGGTCCAACCCGAGTTAAAACATGCTCGAATCAATGGATTTAAGCATATTGGTAAGGTTAAAATCATTAATTCAATAATCAAATAATATTCAAATATGACATGCTTATAGTCAAATCGAGTGCCTCGATGAGAGGAATCCAACGACCCCAAGATCACTTAATTATGACATCATTAAGGTATTTAAGTGCTTTTAAGAAAGCTTTATGATCGAAAAATTAATACAAATCATTTGATAGAGCACTCCAACTTTGTCCTAGATTTTCTCTATATTTACAAAGAATATTACTCTAAAAAATCTATAAATAGAGCATCATTTTTCTCATGAAGGAGGAGAAAGAAAGCAGAAGAGCCATATTGAGAGAACTCTTTTGCATTTATAAAGATGAACCTTGAGACTGGAGCCTTGAGAATGAGCTTTTATTAGCCTACAAGGTGCATGCTCTTATGTGGGTCAACATCATGCACAATTTTTTTTATATCATAATAGCACTTATTCAGCGATAAGTCACAATCCACGGCATTAAGGTTAGCATTAATGGCACTTAATTGTTTGTTTTATTTTAATGCTGTTCAGATGAATCAGATTTCTATTAAGCCGCCTATTATTTTTGGACATCATAGAGGACATTGTTATATTTGTCAAGATCAACCCATGAAGAAGGCAATAAATGATATATTAGAACATACAACAGAAAAAATATTCTGTAAGTATATACCGTTAATACTAATTTAGATTGAATTTCACAAATGAGTCTCAATGAAATAATTATAATTAGCATATATCAGTTGGCAACTTTCAAAATTAAATTCACGATCATCTGAACTTTAATTTCATCAAACTTATAGTCAAATTGAACATCTCGAGGAGACGAACTCATCGACATCAAAATGGTGTAATCCAAGCCCAACTGGGTCCAAATCAATGGACCGGATCATATTTAGAATGTTCAAAACATTAATTTGATGACCGAATGATATTCATATATAACATGCTAATAGCCGAATTGAGCGGCTTGATGAGACAAATCCAATAAGCCTGATATTGCTAATTCTAATATCATTGAGGAACTTAAATGCTGATCGAACATTCCATGAATTAGAGAATCTGTATGAGCAGTCCGTTTGAGCACTCCAAATATGTCATAGATCTTTTAAATATATATTTTTTTCTTAAAATTATAAAATAATAAGTATATTTTTAATTTTTGTTACGATGAGAGATATATAAGGTCTTTTTTTTTTTGGAAATCTATTATAATTAAATTAGTATATTCTGAAATATTTTTTACTCCATTTTCGGAATTCAATTTATCATTAAGGAACTTAAATGCTGATCGAATATTTCATGAATGAGAGAATCTGTATGGGCAGTCCGATTGAGCACTCCAAATGTGTTCTAGATCTTTTAAATATATATTTTTTTCTTAAAATTATAAAATAATAAGTATATTTTTAATTTTTGTTACGATGAGAGATATATAAGGTCTTTTTTTTTTGGAAATCTATTATAATTAAATTAGTATATTCTGAAATATTTTTTACTCCATTTTCGGAATTCAATTTAAACCGCTGGTCGCAGTCTCCAGTCGATAAAGAATGGATAAGCGGACACATTCATCCTCCCAGTTTTTCGGACCCAAGGCCATCATGCATTTACCACCCTCTGAAAAACATAAATTGCATAAAGATCTAAATTTTAAAACACACAGTAGTCGCGGCCGACGGAGGTTTACAAATCCCCACATGAAAACTATTAAATTACACCACGCACCGCGGGAAATAGGGAGTTAAACGGAGAGCGAAGAAGCATCTCCCTTCTTTTCCTTCTCGGCCCCAAATATTCCGACAAGAGATGCCGACGGCTGCGCAATACTCGCTTACCCTCCAGCCATTCACCGGCTCTCCGCCGAGGACCCTCCTATCTCGATCTCCGGCTAATGCTAAGCTTGCTTTCTCACCATTCCACGGCGAAGCTTCGCCGCTAGTATCGGCGACGGCGGCGAGGCTTCATGGAGGAATCGGCTGGTCGAGGAATCTTCTGGGACGGGAAAGCCGATCGGCGTCGGTCTTTGCCGTCGGTGCGAGCCCTGTACCTGACGCGGCTCCCAAGGAGCGACCCTTAGGACTGATACAGACAGTCGAGCTTGTGGTTATGATCGCGCTCTGGTACATCATCAACATATTTTTCAATATCTATAACAAGCAGGTGAGAAAATAGAATTGGTTTGTGGAGCTTCTGGGATGAATTTGTTTTTTCTTTTTCCGTTTATTGCTCTTCCTGAACTTGAAAATATGATTTTTCTTTTTAGCAAGTATTTTAAATATTTTAACAAGTTACTGAAATTCAGTATTGAAATAAACAGGGAGTCTGCTGGATAATAATCTTCTTTAGCCTGTTATGTTGTTTTAATATGTTATTCATTCTGTTAATATTTATCGTAAGCTTATGTGCTTGTGTCTGAGCCTTCATATGAAGCCTGGCTCAGTCTGCAGCATTAACTGTTTTCTTTTAGCTTTATATCTGTAATTTGATATATAATTTTGCTCTGATTTTAGAACAAATTCATAAAAATAATTCCTTAAGAAAATTCCACGTGGAACGGTTTATCTCCTCATTTTGTGTGGAGGTTTGTGTTCGGCTGAATAAGAGTCCTTATCAGGGATAGAGATTTATGAACACAAATATCTGAAGATATGTGGTCGTAAGTCACTCATATGATTTTTGTTTCTGGTTTTGTGGGTCGGTTGAACACATCTATCTATTTCCTGTTCTCCCGCCTATATAAAAGTGGGCGGTGGTGAATTAGAAATTTTTTGCATGAAATAGAAGGTTCTATGTGGTATTCCAGGTTGAGCACTCTCATTAGGGGCTGCAAATACCCACTTGATATGACGTTGAAAATTGCCTTAATTGGGCTGCATATTTGAATTGAAAACTTTTGTAATTCAATTTAGGTCTATCCAAACACAGATTTCAACAATCTCTTAGTCGGACTAAATGTCTCGACGAGATCAACCCATCGACATAAAAAATTATCCGATCGGAACCCAAATGAGCTTAAATTAAGCACTTGAGGAATAGAATAATTGAAAAATTCATAACATTAATTGGGTGATCAAATAATCTCTAAATCTTCCATGCTTATAGTCAAATTGAGTGGTCTGACAAAATGAATCAAATGAGAACACTTAATTTTAACATCATTAATGCATGCAAATGATGAAAAAATGATTTGTGACCAATGAATCAATACAAACTATTTGATGGAGTGTTCCCAATTTTGGTTATATATTTAATATTTATGAGACGCTAGTTCCACTTTCTATATATGAAAATTTATTGACATAAGTTCGCACTTTATACAATAATGTGGGGGTTTTGGCTTGAAGATTCAAGAAGGCTTAGGGCCATTCTAGAATCCCAGGAGATCCCTCGAATATGCACTTTTACACACTCTTCATTAAGGACAATACACGTTGCTTTGTGTTATTACTCTTAACTGTTATTTTAACCACATATCTGATTTGTCATCATCGGATCGCCTCCTAATCACTTTTTCTGAACGCTGCTATGATGGACTGTTGTTAAAAAACCATTGTCTGATATGTTATATATATAAGAGTCAAGCACAACGTCATTAGGAGTACCTTCACTCGTTAACCATATCGTTAGAACCATTAGTCTGACCGTCATCATAGGTCCTCGATTCCACATGCTTGTTTACGATTCTTTATCATAAGTGTCGACTTTGGGTCCTACGCTCACTTTTCCATTCATACAATCTTTCACCATGACTACATACTACACTAGTCCTCTGAATACAGTTTTGCCCCTACTAATCTTTTGATCAATCCAATACCCAAATTCTATCTCTTACACACTATGGTTCTGACATTTTGGCTCTAGACTATTATTCTTGACTTCAGCCTTAGGATGTTATTACACTTGCTTTTGTCCTTAGTCTACTAATC
>NW_021319253.1:0-5428 GCF_001605985.2 Dendrobium catenatum | reverse complement strand
AGTTAGAGAGGAACAGTAAGGGAACGAGGTCTCACAATATACATGGGCGAAGCCACGTGTAGAATAAGCACCTGAAGACCTTGAGGTGATCATATGTTGGTGGAGCTTGATGAAGATGTTCATATGGAAAAATGTTGTGGGTGTTAGGAGAGGGAAGACGATTGATTAGATAAATAGTGGTATGGAGTGCATCGACCCACAGGTATTGAGGAAGGTGAGCTTCAATGAGTAATGAGCGTAGGGTTTCAAAGATGTGGTCATGTTTGCGCTCAGCCACGCCATTTTGGGAGGGTGTTTACGAAAATGTGTATTGATGAAGAATGCCACAAATATTTAGAAAATATTTGAATAAGTGATTGATGAATTCACCGCCCCCGTCCGTGCGAAGGGTTCGAATGGTGGCATTATATTGACATTCAACCATTATTTTAAATGCAATAATTTTATGAATTGCTTCTGATTTTTGAGTTATAGAATAGACCTGTGTAAACTTATTATAATCATCAGTAAATGAAATATAGTAGTGAAGGCCAGTACTTGAGGGCGTAGGGGATGGACCCCAAATGTCCGAATGTATAAGAGCAAATTTTTCATTACATCTTGATAAAAATTTACTAAATGGGAGACGATGGCTTTTAGCTAGCTGTAGAGATTCTAATAGTAGAAGTTGTTTTAGCTAAGTGAGATAGTGTTTAAGATGACATGTGCCAAGTCTTCAATGCCATAGGTATGGTACAGCTTGAATAAAGATGAGATTGAGTTGTGTAGATGACGAGGATGTTGAGGATGTTGCCAGTGGAATGTTAAGAGGATAAAAACCATTAATACAGAGACCCCGAAGTAGAGGGCGTCGAGTCTTCTGGTCCTTGGTTATATATCCATTTGAGTAGAATGAAATATCACAGTTATTATCAGTTGTGAGGTCGTGAACAAAGATGAGATTGAATGAAAGATTAGGAATATGGTTGAGTTGAGTAAGTTGAAGACTACTTGTCGGTATAGGAAATAGTCCCTTACAAGTATGTTGAATGGGCATCTATTGTCAGTTTCCAAGCGTGACTTGATTGGAAACAATATATACTTGGGAAGATTGAAGGGCAATGGAATCGAATGTGAGATGGGAAAATGCTCCACTATCCAAATACCAATCAGGTGAGGTTGAAGAGCTTGCTGGGGAGAAGAATGAGGTGGACACATGTTCAGTGGTATATTGGGGGTCATGTATGTACCAACATATGACTGTTGAATGACCTTGTTTACCACAAATCTCGCAGATAATATTGGATTTCATGGATTTGCCACCTTGGTTTGGAGAAGCCTGGAACTGAGTTGGTTTGGAGAGAGCAGTGGAGTTCCGAGGAGACTAGTTGAACCTACCACGACCACGTCCGCGGGAAGCAGCGAGAGAGAATGCATTACTTAAGATCTCGAGAGAGCTGAGTTCTTTTCTGGCCTCACGAGCTAGACTGAGCTCTTCATTGCACAAGAGTGTGTAAAGATCATCCAGTGTGAGTAGTTGCAGATTTGTTCTTATTGCAGTTTTGAAAGCCTGGTAAGTGGTTGATAACCCATTTAATATGTAGTTAATGACATCTTCCGAATCAAGAGGAGTGCCCACGGTAACAAGGGAGTCGACCTTAAATTTGATATCCAAAAGATAATTTGCCATAGATTGGTCATTCATAGTTAAGTGTTGAAGCTCATTCTTGAGCTGGATGATCCTGGATCGAGTGGTTGATTGAAGTCGACGTCCGATTGTAGCATGGATTTCTGTACAGTGATCTAATAAGAGGACATATGGGAGTAGAGCTGGAGAGATTACTGAGTAGAGAACAGTGACAAGATTTTGATCAATTAGAACCTAGGTGTTGTAATGAAGATTAGGTGTTGGCAAGCCAACAGTGCCCATCGTATATTTGATCGGGCATACGCATGAACCATCTAAAAAACCTTCAAAACCATTGGCTCGGAAGAGTTTAATGACCTGTGATTTCCAGGTAGGGTAGTTGTCAGTGGTAAGAGGAGAAAATAAAACATTCTTAACATTAGCCATCAAGAATTTCAGCTGAGCCTGGTTGTGTTGTCAAGTCGGAGACATGCGTCAGTTATTGTTGTTGACTGTATAGTGGGGGAGTCATTTTGATGGATGCATATTAGCCATTTTGTAGAGAGATTCTTATAATAAATGATCATGCTCTGATACCATAAAGAAGGCAATTACACAAACACTATGCAAGTAAAGAAACAAGAAGAAGATAACAAAGAATAAGAAGTTGTTGTAGCATCTAGTAGTATATTTTGTATACCTATAAGCTACAATGAGAGATATATTTATACTACTTATTAATAACAAACTTGTACTATGAAACTGTTTATCATATGCTGAGCAACTGCACATGTGCAAGGTGTATGTGGAGTGTTTGAGGCCCATGTGCTTCGTTATTTGCTTGCTGTTACAAGCTCGAGCTCAGCTCATGCATTGAAAATGAGCTCGTCGAGCTGGCTTGACCCGTGGTTCGAGCTTCGATTTTGCGTCCGCATCCAACCCTCACCTTTTGTGATTCCGCCTTCGCTTCTGAGCCCGCCTTTTCAATCTCCAACTTGCCACACTCCATGATCTATATTGGAAGATTACATCTGTCTTTCATTTTAACCAAAGAAACATATGCAATGTTGAAAAAATTACCAATGAATATCAGAAAGAAATATGATTGTATTTTTTCTAGAATTGCATGTTGAAAAATTATACATGTTGATCAAAGCCTCATATCACATGATCCTTACCATTTTCTTGAAAAATATGTAAATCACGTAATGATTACATAGTTCAAAAAGCAACTAAAATATTACAACTGAAATCAATACAAGATAAAAGAGAATAATATGCCATAAATCATATAAAGAAATACATGCATCAATGTCTATATTGATTATCTATATCAATTTATCCATCTATAGTTCATCACATCTCAATCCATTACATCATCAGTCATAGTATGAGTAACAATCAATAATACTAATGCTAGTTAATATATATATATATATAATGTTCATGGCCTAGCGCCATAGCTCTCGCTAGATCAACGCCAATTTCATATTTTTCAAATAATTTTTTTTCACATATTTGAGTTCTTACACGCCTACCTCGTCTGAGCCCGCCCCACGATTCTGCTTTGCACCTATGTCCGAGCTTATCACACGGTTCCATCCACATTCAGCATGTATACATTTAGATGATTTTTATCACTCTATAT
This sequence comes from Dendrobium catenatum, assembly GCF_001605985.2. NCBI lineage: Eukaryota > Viridiplantae > Streptophyta > Magnoliopsida > Asparagales > Orchidaceae > Dendrobium > Dendrobium catenatum. The sequence goes on along the minus strand of NW_021319253.1, from coordinate 2,174 downwards.
GAGAAATTGCTAACTCAATTTTATGACAAAAATTTACTTTTTTCACCGACTTTGAAATTACTATAAAAAACACTTTTAAAAAAGGGTGGACAACGCATAAAATCAAAATGTTAACCTCACATGAGATACACTTGAAGGAAATGTGTCTTAAGCTTGGTTTGTGACAACTTTCTCATATATTTATATTTCAAATCGCAATCATAATTTCTTTTAGTTACTGATTTCTCATTGTTTTTTTTTTTTTAATTTTTGTGACAAAAATGTTTTTAACAATCAAAGCTTTTAAATTACATTCTTCAAAGCAACTTCACAGCCGATTTTATAAAACATTACAACCATCTCAAAAATACTCTTGATCTTCAACAAATTATAATTGTCAAACACTTCTTAAGTTATGTTCATTTCTATACTGCTTAAATTAGAATAGATTAATTCGGATTAACACATTTTTATTTCTCGCAAAACTAAACATCATGAAATAAAGAGTGACACTACCATAACAAACAAACTTCACCAAGACGTTATTATTATTTTAGATCTGGAATGAATTTGATTGTAAATTTAAACACATCGCATATACAATGCCTCAAATTTAAGACCTCTTCGATGATAGCCTAAGCTCCTAACCTTTTTTTTTTGGGACGTTTGAGCCAAGGACAACTCACACACATGCAAGACTCAAATTCAAACCCTCTTGATTAGTAGCCAAAAGTCTAAACCAACCGACCAAGTTGAGTTGCATCCCAAGCTCCTAACCACGTGCAAAGAATCATTTCCTCAAATTTATGTCAATCATACATGTCCTACCCACAAGTAGGATTGATAGCAATCGACAAAAATAGAGCTGTTAAGCTTCCACATAAAGAACTGTTCCTGACATGCTGTTTTTTCAGAAAATAAAGCTGTATTCAGATGGAGAAATTTGAACTTTACATCATAGATTCTCCTGAGTCAGGTTTTGCCATTCCAAAGAATTTTTTTTTCAATCAGACAAATTTCAACACATAACAAATCCCAAAAGACAAAAAGGAGAGGCTATCCATACTTCAACTGGAAAGAGTGAAGTCGGCAGCAAAAGAATGCAGTCATCATTAGAATGCAATAATCGCCCTCGAATAAAGGCTTGGGCCTCCAAGAATAATTGCAGCTTTCTTCATTCTGATTTTGGTTTTATTCTCTTCACTCTTGAGTACAAGAAAACTCCTGCTAATGCCACAGCAGTTCCTGAAAATGGAGTGACCAAAAGTTTAAACGAGGAGAATCTATGAAAGAATAATGTAGAAGCAAATTAGAAGGTGGAATTAAGGATCCAATTCATCATTTGAGACATTCGTTTTTGTTCTATGTTAAGTGAAATGTTTTTAGAATGTATCAAATAAGGAGTTACAATCAACACCGGCAAAATGAATGAATTATTACTTGTGGAGACCGGATACAGAGAATCGTCTGGTTTGTCTCTGTGAACAGTAAAAGCGCACACCACTAGGCAAAAGGAAAACGGAATTTTTTTTTCCCACATAGCAAAAATGTGTTTTTAAGTACAAAAATGCTAGTAATTTTCTTTAAAGCTGGGCATGGCACTACCACATTTGATTGCTACAAGCAAGAGTAGCATTCCCCAACGAAAAAACCAACGGCACTTGTCACCACCTCAGGATGAGGCATATAAGGGCCAAATCTCGTCTATTAAGACATCGCTTATCGACAGAGATCGGAAGGCAAATATGAATTGGTACGAGGGGCTGTCTTTGTTGTAGGTGGGGGTGAGAAATACTTTATTTTACTCTCATCTTCTCTGTAAAAATAAACATGGAAGAAATTTAATGGTACAAAAAACTTCATGGCAGCAGACGTTGATGTTATTTATTTTAAAATGTCTGTTGTCAAGGACACTCCCGCTCAGTTACTTTTCACAGCACATTAAGGTGTATTATACTTTCAATGATAAGAAAAAGAACTCAGAAAGACAAGTTTTTACCAAGGGAATTAATAGCTGACACAGGAGTCTTGAAGAAGATAACCGATGATACAATGACTACCACACGCTTCACAGAGTTGCTTACTGAATGGGTAACAGGTGATACCCTAGCCAATATCATGTATGAGACCTGCCAGTTGTATGGTTTGAGAATTAGTACAGTGGAAAATATTTGTAGGAATTGATGAATAAAAAA
>NW_021319252.1:329292-377837 GCF_001605985.2 Dendrobium catenatum | reverse complement strand
TGATCTGGGGTTAGGATTGATCTGGAGTCTGGATGGGCCCTTAGTGACCTCATACAAAAATGAGGTCAACAATTGTGAAATTTTAACCATTCATAGTGATTATGGTAAAGAATTTGAGAATAAAAATTTTAAATCTTTTTGTAAGGAGGAAAGGATAGACCATAGTATTTTAGCTTATAAGACCCCTTAATAGAATGGGATAGCTGAAAGAAAGAATAGGACCCTGGTAGAAGACACTAGAGTAACGTTAGCTGAATACTCACTTCCAAAATACTTTTGGGCAGAAGCGGTGAATACAACCTGCTATGTTCTGAATAGGGTGAATGTTAGATTCAAACTGAATAATACATCCTATGAAATTCTGAAGGGTAGGACACTCAACCTCTCTCACCTCTATGTCTTTGATGTAAATTATTTATTCTAAATAATGGGAAGTTTCAACTAGGAATGTTTGACTCAAAATATGATGGAGTGTTCCTAGGTTACTCAAGTGTTAGGAAATCCTATAGAGTCTTTAATAAAAGAATAAATAGTTGAGAAGACAACTCATATTATGTTTGATGAATCTCATAATTCTAGATAGTCTAAGATAGAATCAGAAGAGGTTGTAGAAGTTACTCAAGGATTAGAATTTACAAATATGGAGGAAGGGGTAGAATCTGAAAAATACTTTGCCTAGAGAATAGAGATATTCTTTGAGTCATCCTAAATAACTGATCTTAGGAGACCCATCTAAAGGTGTTAGAACTAGGCATGGACTTAGAAAAAAGGTAAACCACTGCCTTCATTTCAACGACTGAATCCACTATCCTAAATCAAGTCTTATATAATGAATTTTGGATCTTAGCCATGCAAGAAGAATATAATCAATTTGTAAGGAGTAATGTTTGTGAACTAGTTGGAAGACCTAAGGATCAGAGTGTGATTTGAACTAATTAGGTTTTCAAAAATAAAATGAATGATTCTAGAGTAGTATTGAGTAATAAGATAAGATTGGTGAAAAATGAGTATAATCATATAAAAGGAATTGATTTTGTGGAGACTTTTACCTCTATACCTAGATTGGAAGCTATTAGAGTGCTACTAGCCTTAGCTTATTTTAAGGGATTCAAACTATATCAAATGGATGTCAAGAGTACTTTTTTGAATTGGGTGATAAAAGAAGATGTGTATGTTGAACAACCTCCAGGTTTTAAAAACTCACATTTTTTTAATCATGTATTCAAATTAAAAAAAGCATTTTATGGACTGAAACAAGCATCCAGGGTATGGTACGAAAGGCTAAGCATATTTCTACTCGAAAGATCTTTTATTAAGGGGAGGGTAGACACCACTCTATTTATAAAAAGCTAGGAGATGAATTACTGATTATTCAAATTTATGTTGATGATATTATGTTTGGCTTTTCTAATAAAAATCTATATGATGAATTCTCAAGAACAAAGTATAAGAATTTGAAATGAGTATGATGGGAGAATTGAATTACTTTTTAGGATTTAGTTTAAGGAAGAAGGATGATGGAACTTTCCTCAATGAATCAAACTACATTAAGGACGTCTTTAAGAAATATAAAATTGATAAAGCCAAGTCAATCAACACTCCCATGAGTTCCACTATTTAGTTAGACAAGGATTCAAATGGAAAATTTATTGATCAAAAGAAATATAGAGGAATAATTAGATCACTTCTTTACTTGATCTTATGTTTAGTATTTATCTCTGTGCTAGATTTTGGGTTGATCTAAAAGAGTCTCACTTGACTGTTGTTAAGAGAATTCTTAAGTATCTCTTAGAAACCCTTGACTTAGGAATTTGATATCCTATACATAGAACCTCCTTTGAAATTATAGGATATTCTTATTCAAACTTTACAGGATGCTTAGTTGATAGAAAAAGTATTTATGGAACTTATAAATTCATAGCACAGTCCTTAGTCTCCTGGTCCAATAGAAAACAAAACTCATTTGTCATATCCACTACTAAAGCTGAGTGTATTGCCTTAAGAAATTGCATGGCCCAAGTCCTCTAGTTAAAGTAACAAATTTTAGATTTAGGATTACATATAGGCATAATTTCAATCCTCAATGATAACACTAGTGCCATCTGTATTTCTAAGAACCTAATCCAACACTCCATGACAAAACACATTGATCTAAGACATCACTTCATTAGGGACCATATTACTAAAGGAGACATAGAGCTACACCATGTAGCCACTGAAAACAAACTTATTGATATTTTTACAAAACCACTAGCCTTAAAAACTTTCAGCATTTTGAGAACCAGATTAGATGTCATAGATATTAGTACTTGAAATAGTTGCTTTCTATTTTTTTGATGTTTTTCTATTTCTTACTTTTGTACTTCTATTTTTTATTTTTCATTTTTCTGTGGTTTTTTCTCTTCAATTTTTCTTTGGAATAAGATAACTGGTAACTACTTATATTAATTTCTTAAATGACATCTTTTCCTAACTTATTGTTTTAAAAATTAGTAGGGAATGTCTCACTTCCCTAATTTAGTTAAGGGAAGAAATATCGATGATTGTCTCTCATCCTCTAACTCCTTTAGTGGTGTATTTTTCTTTTTGAAGCAAAATATATTTAAAATTAAAATATGGACTTTGAGATTAGATTTTTTTATCTTCTTACAGTAATCTATCTCATATGAATAATGCTCAAAGTCATTAAATAACTTTCAAGGTTTCTCGATCAAGTTATTGCATTTATTATATGAATATGATTCTAATTTGTGATTTATTCTTCCTTATGTTAGAGAGTGAGTTTTCTTCTCATATATATGGAAGATAATCTCACAACTGAATATCTTTAAAGGTCTTAAAAAGAAGCGAGCTTATAAAAACTGACAAGAGGTACAAAATGAGCCCAAAAAGGAAAAAAAATAAAAAGATGTACAATGACCTCCAAGTAATTAAAAGAAACATCAAAATGTATTACAAATCAAAAGATGCGCCAGATAATTGAAAAAGGGGCACAAAATGGGCCCATAAAAATAAGCTTACTTTTCTTTCAAATCTTTAAATCATAGAAGAATTCATATGTCACTTGATATCTTCAAACACTTTTTTTTAAAACTCATGATTTTTATTGATTTCTTTGCCATATTATTATATCAGATATTTTTTTGAAATGAAGTTTTAAACATATCACTTTTCTTATCTGATTTCTTTTCTAAATAGATTTTTTACTTAAAATAATTTTTAACCTGTAAGGAGTCCGAGCTTGGGTTAATAAATTCAATTTTCTAGCATTTTTTAATTTCAGTGTTCATTTCTTTTTTATTTTTAATTCAATCACAAGTAGGTTTATTATTTACTAAATGTGTCCTTTTATTTTTTATTATTCTTTGATTTTTTTGTATTTTATGTTATTTGTATTTTTATTTTTGTGTTGAAAAAAACCCAAATCATTATTTTTCATATCCTAGAAGTTTTCTATTTTGTTCACATCATCCTCGACAATCCACATCATCCTATAAGATCTAAACAAAAATACACCTTTTCGATCAAAACACATCCAATGACTGGATTGAGTCAATTATTTGTGATCGCATTGGATGATCCTCATTTCATCCTAGACGATCCACATCGCAAAAACGGTTGGACAATTTGAATGTTGTTAGGCTGATTCATTATTGCACACCATCCTGGATGATTAATGCGTTCATCCTAGATGATCCATTTAGTTAAAGATCATACATGATGGCTCCTTGGGATGACCGCTTATGTTTAATCATCTTGGATGATATCGTGCCATCCTGGATGTTATGACTGACCTTTTTTAACCGATCATGTGGACGAATTTGTTACATCTGATCATCTTGGATGATCAAACTATCATCTTAGACGATACAACCAATGCTATTTAAACATCCCAAATCCCTTATTTTCATCACTTCAAATATTTAACAAGCCTCCCTTCTCCTCTAAATTCTGATCCTTTGCAATGACTGGAGGCAAGCGATCGCATCAAATTGTACGAAGTTCCTCTTGATGACAAGTCAAACCATGATTTACTGAGGCAGTTGATGAAGATGCATATAAGAGATATAAGGAGGCTGGAATTACACCCTCCAAAATCTTAAATTATGATGAACTTCATTTTTAAGTACTACCCCTCTTTGCTCATACAACTTTGAACTTTATTCTCACGTTTGCCTATCCTTTATATTCTGAACTACTCCGAGAGTTCTTTGCTAGCCTCAGAATTAATAATGAGTGTACCTTTCTTCATTCGTATGTCAAGAGGCATCTAGTAGAAATCACATACAAATATTTTCATGCTATTCTAAATTTATCTACTACTAGCAAAAAAGTTCATATTTCAGCTTCAAATCCTAGATTTGACTAGACCCCTATTAACACTACTCTTAGAGGATCTAACAATCACTTCCACATTGCCTAGGTCAGTACTTTAGGTCAAGATGCATGTATCATCCAACATATTCTTAGAAATTCTATCGTTCCTAAAGCGGGTGATCGACTCAACATCTCTCATGTCCTTTCTCTTGCAAGCTATTTCATAATGGCCCAAATAAACTTTAATTCAGTCGATCTTTTAATTCGCTATCTTTTTAATTTGACCGTATTAGAGACCCCAAATATAAAAGAATTTCAAATATGACATTATGACACATCATAGCATTTGTTATCAAATCCAAGTATAACTTCCAATTTCCTACATCGCTAGATCAGTTTCTAGTCTTCTACCCTGATACGTCCTTCTATGTTATCCAAAGTGCTTCTCATCTCCAGGCACGCTACCGAGAAGAAAATAAACATGATGAAGCTCCATCACCCACTCCTTCATATGTTTCTCTCCGCCAGTAGTCACAGCTAGATCAGCTGGTTGAGATGTTTGATTAGTGGGAGGCTAAGTTTGACTCCTATGTAGTAACATATGAGCAATAACATGCAGCGGATGTTGCTCATTTTGAAAATTATATGGCTTGGCAGCAGCAACACTATGACCAAGGCATGGCTGGGTTTGGTGAGCAATTTAGCTCTCTTCACCATTACTTTCAGCAGCCACCACCACGAACTCCACTTATCGTCTTATACGATCGTTTCTATATTTTGTTTTATTTAGTATTTTTCTTGTTTTCTATTTTTTATGATGTCAAAATGAGGAGTAGTATATTTTTGTGGTTTGATTATGTTTTTAGTGAAATGTGTTTTGTTCTATTGCCTTTTTTCTCTTTTTTTTGTAATTAAAAAAAATCTTTTCTTGATATGAAATTTTTAACAATAATATTTGTCATCATCAAAAAGGGGGAGATTGCTGTAAATCTAGATCCAAGTATTGTGATTTTAGTGATAGCAAAACATTCTTGTTTCTTTACCATTAATGTTATTGCATATCTTTTTGCTTGCCCTGCTTACTAACTTTTAGGTCCATAATATCACTTGCAAGCAAATCAGCTCAAGATCCGGTAGACTAGAATTGAGTTAGTATCTAACTTCAAATTCAATATACATTTTTTACTTTTCTTGAGTTAACTCATGTACTGGTGAACCCCAAGCTAAGTAACCTTATACACACACACTTAAGGGAGAAATTTGGTGAGTTAGAGAGTTCTCTGTTTTTTAACTAATCATAAAGGACCATTTCAAATCGTACTGGATAATCTTTTAAAAACAAAAATTGTAATTAGGGAATCCCAATATTAACAGTGATTCAACTAACCCAACTATATAATCTCTATCATTTCGAACGATCACTTCAGATAATGAAAATAGGCGCCAATCATAATTTAGGAAATATTTTAATTTTTAATTTTTATACTAATCACATAAGATGATGTTAATCATCCTGGATGATTTGAGATAATCATTCCTGAATTAATCTCATGATTAGGAGAATAGTTGTGGTAAAACATAATTCAATATGGTAAAATATAATTCAATACGATCGTAGAGGATGATCGGTGATAATCAGCATGGACGACACAGAACATGTCTGGTATGATAAGAGATCATCATCTATCATACCAAAAAAATATCATAATTTTTCAACTAATCGTTCAAGACGATATACCCCTATTGTACTGGACAACAGAGAAGTACATGGGATGTTAAGGCACCCCCTGGCATCATACTAAACAAAATTAATACTTTAATACTAATCATCCAAGATGATACTTGTATCGTACATGATAATCAGCCTACAATTCTTGAACTAATCATATAGAGCAATGACATTCAACCTGGATGAAAGGTTTGGGTTGTACTAATCATACAGGATGATCCTTCGACCTTTCTGGATGATCAGTTGTGCAAAATTGAAAATTAGGGCTTCTTTTGGTGGCTCTCTATTAAAACTCTCTAATTTTCTTTTGAGACAATATTTTCCTATGGAGTTGATCCAAGAGGGAGCTTAGAGAAGGAAGAGGGAGAGCTTGAGAGAGAGATATTCTTGTGAGGGGGAGTTTGTGACGGAATCACAATGGTTGCTCCAAGTAAAGCATTCATCATCTTCTTAGAATTGCTCCACTAGTTCCTTGGTGGCTCCAAGGAGATCATCTTCAGCATTAGATCATGGTTCCCTGGCTACTCAACGAGGGACTAAAAGGATTCTTTGGTTCTCTACCTTCACCAGGTGGGTGAAAAAGGATTCAAAGTTATCTGCCTCATCATGCCGGTGGAAAGATTTTATAAGGACTTCTCTGCCTTGATGTGGGAACAAAAGGAGAATCACTTCAATTTAGTGTAATACCTAGAGAGGGAGTCTCCAAGGAGTGGACGTAGGTCATATTTTATCGAACCACTATAAAATTTGGTGTGTTCTTTCTTATTACTTTTTACCACATTTTATTTCTGCATATTTCTGTGATTTATTCTATGATTGAAAAATCTGATTGTAATGTTATCGTAAAAATTATTTTTTTTTTATCTAAAGTTATTTTTTGTTTTAAAATATTAAAAAAGATAAAAAAATATTTTTTTTTATTTAAGAGTTTTTAAAACTATCAATTCACCCCCCACCCTTCATGGTTAGTCTCAGGCTAGTTCTTTAAAGTTTAACACCCCTCACGAACTTTCAACTTGAATTCAACTAACAATGTCCCCATCTATTTCACCATCACTCTGAATAATAGAATCAATATATCTAAAGAAAGTACTCTTATTAATGACTTGATCACCCAAATTCACAATCCACTGCTAGATTTATTATTACTAAAATTACACTCTATATATTTAATTTTAGATCTACTCAAACAAAAACCTTTGGACTCTAAGGTTGAACTCCTTAATTCAAGTTTACCTTCAACTCCCTCTTTAGTCTTATTAAAAAGAAGAATATCATTAGCAAAAAAAAACATACACTAGGATACAAAAGTCAATCATTTTCTTATAATCTTCATTTAATAGTTTAGCAAAATATTCATGCACTATTATTGAATATTCTCTTCTAATAAAAATATTTTTTGATCTTCATCATTAATACCCTTCACTTGAACTAAATATTTATTGTTATCTATATGTTTGGCTAATTTGTACATTTATCTTTAGCCCTCTTTAGTATCTTATAAATCATTAAAAACTAAAATATTTTCATTCAATATTGCTTTCTTAGACTCCTTATAGGCCTCTTTATGTCTTTCCCAATTATCTTAGTTTTTTATGGTCTAATTCAATTTTTATAATAAAGTTTTTTTTTAATCTTTTCTTGCACAATTTATTACTACCAAGATTTATTTTTACTATTATGAGTTTTCCCTTTGATACTCCAAGCACATAATTTCCAATATTTTTAATATCACTAGTTACTTTAATCCCACAACATTAGTTCCGCATGAATAGACTAAATCTAAAGATAAAGATTTTTATTCTCAAAAATATTTTTGTTAATATTTTTTAAATGCCCCCATCTAATCTTATATTGTTTTATTTTATTTTTTATATTATGTCCATTCATTTGAAAGTCCAAAACTAATAAGCGTTGTTTGATACATAAATTTTCACTCAAAATAATTTTACAATCTTTGCAATCTAAATGATTTAATTTTCTTATAAGAAAATAAAAAATAAGAGTTTTACCATATCCATTCTTATAAGTAATGAGATGCAAATCTCTTTTCTTTAATAAGATATTAAAAATTATAAAATCATAAGCTATAAGAAAATCTAATAAGGTCTTACCACCTTCATTAGTAGCTCCAAACCTTCATTAGTATCTTTTTTATGAATTCTTCTAATTAATTATAAAATTTTAATTTTAAACACTTATACAAACCTACTTGAGGAGAATTAGCACTTATAATATTAATAATCTTAGCATCAACAATAATCTTTAAAGCTATAAATCTATCTCTAATTCTATTAATTTTTATAACATTATCCTTCAAACTCTAATTTATATTTACACCTACACAATTTCTAGTACGACTCATACCAAAATATCTTAGTTTAAATCTCAAACTATCAATCTCCTTAGCCTTCTCTCCAACCCATTTAGTTTTCTGAATGTGTAAAATATTTATCTTCCTATGAATCAAAATATATAGTACCAATATTTTTAGTTTTAATCCTAATTTTAATTTCACGGACTAGCTTCCATGATGTGGAACCCTTGCCTATTTAACACTGCATCTAGTTGCCAGTACAACAGCCCTTATACACTTTTTGCTATATTTAGGCCATACAGCACGTCGCTTCCAGTAAATGCCCTAGTATTAACATAATATATTAAATGATTCATATCATGATCATTCGACAAGTTTTATGCTGGTTGTTGACTACATAGCACAACCCTCCATTTTTTTTATCTAGAACTTGGTACCTGACAAGTGTTTGTGTATAACACAAAATTTATTCGGATAGTTGTGAAGCTAAAAAAAATGAGTAGAAAGTTATCAAGTGAAAACACAGAGTTGGCCAAATCAAACACTTATAAAAAGTAATATGAGTTATTATAGGCCTAATAAAGTGAAAAATAATAGTGAAAAAAAGGGTTATAGCTATTTTATATCATATACAATAAGAATTAATTTCCTAATATGTCACAACCGTTCATAATATCCCACATTATTCATTTGAAACTTATAAAAAAAGATTTGATAATAGAGTAAAGTAAAGCTTTATCATCCCAGGATTCTTCTCGTGTCTGTTTTTAGCTTCTTCCAAGCAATGTTGAAATGAATCGAAGAATGGGACTAGAAAACCCCATTCCCGTAGAATGCCAATAATCTTTAGTAGCTTGGGACATCTTGTAGTGATATGATCTACATCCTCAATTCCTCCACATCCTCTTGGACATTTATTATCAATGGATAATTTTCTTTTAAACAAAAAATCAGAAGTTTGAATACCATTCTTACAAAGCCTCCAAATGAAAAATTCCACCTTTGAGTACAATTTCAGCTTATGAATCCATAAGAAAGAGCTCCCCTCATACACCTTAACTGAGTCTTCCTTGATCAGAGCAGCAATAGATTTACCAGTAAATTTGTATTTTAGATCCATATAATCCTCTTCTCCTTCTTTATCAATAGGAATGCTACAAATAACAAAAAACCAGTTCTTCCCCGAAAAAAAGAAGTAATTTTTCAATGTCCCATTAGCCTTCCAGGATAAAAAAATCCAGAGTTAAATTATCTTCATCAAAAGGAGCAATAAAAGTAGGCCATTTGAGTAGGATTTTGTCAAAAATCCATATGTCCTTCAAAACATTAAATTTAATGCTTCTAATGTCTTGAAAATTGCTAATAATTTAATGAATCATTTTAAATTGATTTTTTATTCTTCTATTCTGACTAATTCTTCCTCTTTCAATATCCTGGCAGGAAATGTAATTTCTGGATTGTTTAAAAGCTGCTTTGGTTCTCCCTATTTTGGTAGATGAAATCTAAAAGAAGATTTTAATAATCCTAAAAATTTTGCCCTAGGTCTTGATGACTATACTTTTGAATTTTTTAAGAATACTTAGGAGATAGTTGGTCCTACTTTGTGTAAAGCTATTCTTTATTATTTCAATTCGAGTTTCATGTCGAAAGCTACTAAAGCGTCATCCATTTCTCTTTTTCCCAAAATGAATAATGCTTCTAATGTCTTGGATTTTAGGCTCATCTCTTTATACAATATTTTTTATAAAATTGTTGCTAAAATTCTTTCTAACAAAATGCATAGTGTGATGCCTTTTATTATTCATAAAAGTCAATCTAGACTTATTAAGAAGAGGATCTCTACGGATAATATCATTCTTGCTATTGAACTTCTTAGAGAATTTAATCTCTCCTAGAGATAAGTTTTTTTTTGTGCTAAAATTGATATTCATAAGGCTTTTGATGTGGTCTCTAGATATTTTTTAGTCTCTAGGATGATTCAAAAAGGGTTCCCAGAGATTTATATTACTTGGATTAAAGGTTGCATAGATGTTCATTTTTCTGTTATTCTTAATGATTTTATGATGGGGTGTTTTTAGTTCTACTTCAGGTATTCAGCAAGGTTGCCGCTTTCTCCTTATCTTTTATGTATTATTATGGATTTAATGTCTAATATTTTTTTATGATGATTCTCAAAATAATGGCTTCGAGGGGTTAAAATTGGTGATAATATTATTTCTCATCTTCTTTATGCGGATGATGTTCTTATTTTTGGGAAAGCTTCTTTGGAGAATGCTAGAAAGTTTAATGATAACTTGGATTATTTTGCAACTACCACTGGTTTATTTGTTAACCCTGGTAAAAGCGCTCTTAATATTTCTAAGGATTGTCTTTTAGAAGATACTATTTCGTTCGTTCTTGGCATTAGAATCTCTCAGTATCCTTTTTAATATTTGGGGTTGCTCCTTTCTAGTAAGAAGTTAAAAGTTGTTGATTTTTAGCCTTTATTTAATAGGATTACTATTTTATTAGATGGCTGGAAAGCTAAATTACTTTCTTTTACTGGGATAGTACAATTTTTAAATTTCATTATTTCCAATGTTATTTTGTATTGGATTAGGGGTATTGCTTTGCCAAAATTTTGTATTAAAATTATTAGAAAAATGTGCTCTAATTTTCTTTTACATGGTGATCCTACCAGTAAGAAAATCCATATCATTGTTTGGCATAAAGTTTGTAAGCCAAGAGATGTTGGGGGTTTGTGTATTTTTTATCTTGATGATCTCAATTTTGTTCATAATTGTTCTCTTATTTGGAGAATCATTAATGACATTGGTGCTTTGGCTATTTGGGTAATGTTTAAGTATTTCCATTTTTGGTAACCTTGGCAGAAGTCGATTTCCAGGTTCTTGAAGAATATATCTTTGGTTGATAAAGGTATTAAAGGCAAGATTCAATTTAATATTTTCTCTTAAAGCTCCCTTTCTTTTTATTCGAATCCGTGATGTTTAGGGAAGTCTGTTTAGGAAATTATTCCAGCTAATAGAGTTATTATTGGTTTTGATTCTCTTAATTTGAAATTAGGAAATTGGATTTCTAATAACATCTAAAATTTGGCTTCTTCTTTATGTCCGACCCTTAGTTCTATTTTATCTCAAGTTGCTCTGATGGATCCTTAAATTTTGAACATTTCTTGGAATGGAGTTTTACTTCCTTCCTTTAATATGTTTTATATAGCTTATTATGAAGCTTCTAATAAAGTGGAGTGGCATAAGTTGATTTGGCATAAGAGATATGCTTTGAGATATTCTTGCTATGCTTGGATGGCTTTGTTAAAGAGGCTAAAAATAGTAGATGTCTTGGTTCAGAGGAATATTAATGTCTCTACTTCTTATATCCTTTGTTTCAAAGCTAATGAAAGTCACAATCATCTTTTTTTTTAATGTGACTATTCTTTTAGTATTATCTATAATTTTTTGCCTCATATTAATTTTTACCTGTTCATACAGAATTTAATTAAATTACTGGACTTTATTTCTTCTCTTAACTTTGATTCTTAGGTTAAGAATTACTTTCTATTGTCTATTAATTATTTCATTTATTTTATTTTGGAAAGAAAGAAAATTTAGGAGATTTGAGAATGAATTTTCTAACTCTGATATTTTCAGTAGGCTTATATATTCAAATCTTATTACTAAGATTTCTCATTGGAAATATTTTCGTTCTATTATAGGATTTTTATCTATTAGAATTGGCAACCAGGTTTTACTTTAAAACCTTAGGTGGTCAGTTTTAGCTTTTATAGGGTTGTCCTTTCCTTGGAAGTTGGTGTTTTTTCTGTTAAACATATATGTTTCTTGTGGTTTGATAGGCATACTTCGAGGGAGGTTTTTCTAGGCTGGATTGATTTTTGCTTATTTCCATATTCAGGGAGTTCAAATTCTTTTGTTGAGAGACTCTAGAGTTTTTTCAGTGGATGTTTATTGCTTATTATTTTTGGGGTGAAAGGGGTTCTTCTTCTTTCTTCCTGCTTCAATGGATTGGATTTTATGGGGATTTTTGTTGCTACAATTTTTGGGATAAAAGGGTTTCTTCTTCATTGCTATTGGAAGTTTCTCTTCTATCTGGAGGTTTTTCATTTCTGGGACTTATATGTCGTGAGAGCTTTGTTTTTGCTGTTGGTAGTGCTTTTCTTTCTGGTTAATTGTTCTGTTATGGTTATTAGATAAGTAACAACATCTTGGTGGTTTCTGCTTTTAGCTGGTGGATGGTTTGGATGATTGTTGGTTTTCTTTTTTGTATTTTATTGCGCTTCCATGTTATTGTGGGGTGTTCAAATGTGTTTTTTTCTCTTTTTTAGGAGTTATTTATTTTTTTCCTAGGTTCTAATTTGATATTATAATTTTTTTTCGTTGTTTTTCCTACTTATCATTTATTATGTTTTGTAATATTTTATTTTTTTAATGAAATTGGGCATGTTTTCCCCTATTTTTCCCAAATGAGAACTATTAGAAACGGGTTAGTAGTTTTTCCTGTGCTGCAACTAACTTTGCGCTCGGCTTTCCTTATGCATGTCATGAAACTGTTGTATTCTTTTTGTTTCTTCTTGTTGTAGTTCAATTTATTTGAATAAATTGTGTTAGGAACCTCAAAATAAATTTAAAACAAAAGCTTCCGATTAAATGACTGATAGGAATTCCTCGAAGAAATTTAGAAAAAATCTTGGCTAAAATTTGATTTTGAAAATTTTAGTAAACCAATAATAAGAAAATTAGGAATATAACATACAAGAGTATTTTTTATTCAAAGATTTATAAAAGAAAATTCAAGATATAAGTGGATCTTCATTTGGAGAGGAAGATCCGACTCTACCAAATCACTAGACGTCGCTATAGCCTAAAACCTAAGAGATCTCAAATTTCAGCCAAATTCAAGATGACATAATCATAGGAAAAAAAACTATTTAATGCATACAATTCCAAAGGAGATCTCTAAACATTCCATACATTTAAATTTCCCTCCTAAACTTCTCCTAAAACCTTCCCAATATGCTCTTCTGAATTGGGCTGTTTGATCGGCATGTAGAATTGGCGGAGAAGTTCCACCTCTGTTTTGCATGAGCCAGTCCCGTATGGGCTCACTGGATAGGTCTAATGGACCGGTCTAACAATACTCCCATCCCAAAGATTCACATTGTCTGAAAGGTGGAAAGACGACACCCTCCTCAATTTCCTCTTCATCAAAAAATGGTAAGAACTTGAAGGGTTCAATTCTTACAACTTTGCCTCGGCATATATCTCTCATCTCATCTGAAATAGAGCCCCTTTCGCCCTTTTCTCTTGTACTTTCATTTATGTTAGCTTATTAAAGTTGTCCCTAGGTCTTTCTCCTGTAGTCTTCTCCTTCGAAGTCTATCGAAGAGTATCCAGTGTTTGCTTCTTGGGTGCCAAAAGGTAGTGGTCATCCGGTACGAGTCTCCTAAGTTGCTGCCTCCCATTCCTCTCTTCAGGTGCTTATGATCGTCCACCAACTAAGCTAGCTCCATCGCCTCTCTCAAGTCATGAGGCCTTATCTCTCTAACTGTTGAGCGGATCTTTAATTTTAGTCGCTTCATAAAGTTCCCCTCAAGTATAGTCTTTGAATGTCGATCCAGTCGACTGGAAAGGTACTTAAATTGCTCACGGTACTCCACTTTTATCCCCTCTTGCATCAAAGAAAAGAACTGTTTATAGAAGTCTCCTCCCATACTGGTTTGGAAATGTTCGAACAAGAAGTCCTTAAACTCCCTACAGGTTCGTACCAGTTGCATTGTATCCCTCCACGTGTATCATGCTAAAGCTTTCCATTCCAAGCACATCCCGTCTGCCACCAGTCTCTCCACCTTTATCAACCTGTTGACGGTAAAGTATATTTCCAACTTATAGATCCACCCATGGACATCATCTCCCTAAAAAAGAGACATCTTAAGTTTCCTCACCTTTAGATTGCTATGTTCCCTCTATTCCTTTCATAATTTCCTATTCCCCAAGGGAAAAGTATGCAGTTGTTTTGCTGCTAATCTTATTATGGTCTCTAACTTCAACAAATGTCATTTTATTGATGTTGGTTTGGGTATTTATTTCATGTCCAATGATTCTGAGAGGTTGAACTTCATTGTGAGATGAGTTAAACCTTCTATTCCTTCTTACAAATTAAATTCTAATGGGTTTGTTGTTGCTGGTTATGCTGGCACTAGTGGCATCATTAGGAACAACTTAGGCAATGTTATTGTTGCTTTTGTTGACCCCTTAAATTTATCTGATGATATTAGTGTTGAGCTTATGGCTTTGTCTTATGGATTAGAGTTGTGTCATAGAGTAGGGATCATGAATGTTTTTATTACTTGTACCACTGCATGCTCTTGCATATGTGCTCATCATAACAAGAAGCATAGAAGATTTAGATCTTTTTGCATCCATCACAGCTCTAAAGATGTCATTTCTCAAAATTCCTTAAATAGTTTTTCAATATTTTAAAAAATATTAGATTGCTCAATTCTTCAATTTGAATGAATATAATACTTACAAAAATAATAGAATATGCAAATATCAATATTGGAAGACCACCATATAATGCAAATCAACTTTTAAATTTATAGAGTTGTGAAACTAATTTGTCCACCCCTATAAATATCGTAGCACTATAGAGATTCAATGAATCAATTTACATAAGGTGAATTGGTTTTAAAATTCATTATCATGATGTGCTTAATCTTTTCTGAAGAAAATTGAGAATTAGGGGAATTTATGTGCACCAATATCTATTTGGGATGGGTTTAAGAGGGCGTTGTGATATCATGAATCCGATTTAGCATATTGCCAATCATGAACTAACTTGATACTCAGCAAGCTTCAAGTTCCCTGAAAGACTAAATATATGCAAACCATAGAACCCATCTACTAAAATCTCCTAAGAGGATTTATGAAATCATCTACCGTCGAAGGCAATTCATTGATAATGCTCAACAACTCGCTTAGAGCACTCAATAAGACATCTAGGAGTTCTTGCAATAAGAGCACATCTATGGTACTCTCCTGCAAATTAAAATTGAGTAATTGCTCTTGTTCAGATAAATATCAGTTAGAATTATCCATTATACAACTAATTATACATAATATATGAATATACTTTCATATGTAATTTTATCATGTAGCATTTCATGTAATATTGAGCCTATAATTGGTTGCTGAAAGCTCGGGCTTGTGCATTTTGTAACTATGCAGTTTGGTGTCCTGGACCCATCGATTTACTCAAGCAGAAGCCTGCCTCCCGAAAGTACATTATTTTACTTATTCGTTATAATTCATTTGCTTTGCAATTATGATTCTCTGATACTGGTAAACGGCGGCGGTGGAATCACCCCCTTCATATATATAATCTAAGAACTAGGCTTCGTTTGGGGCGGCTTTCTTATTGCTTCTTAAAGCAGCTTTTTAGTACAACAATTAAAATTTTTGTACTAAAACATTACTTTTAAAAACAGTAAGAAAGTCATCCCAAACAAAGCCTAAGTCCACCATAGTGGCACTCTGGCCATCAAAACACAAACGATCCCCCTAATCTCTACCTTCAAAACCACAGCAGGTCTCACCATGCTCGACCTTCTCCTACCAATACCAAACGCCACAACCACCACTAACTTCTCCCAGCTCCAGCTCCAAGTCATGGCTTTTGTTACTAGGGATCAACAAGGTCCGCCACCGGCGGCAAACGATGACGCCGAAGCCAAGAAGCTCATATACTTCAATCCCAACCCCTATGACGCAGCCGTGGCTCCAGTCCTTGGCACCAACAGCTGGCTCTGGTTTGCCACATCATCTCGTCTTTATTACTAAGCTTAAGAGTAAGCTGCTCTTTTTCCTAAACTGCTGAAGTAGGCCAGTGAAGAAATCTGAACAAAATTTCTATGAAAAATTTACACGAAATAACTAAAATTTATTATGAATGATAAATTATCATCCATATAACTGAATTCCTAATGCCAACACAAATTCTTTGCTAGAAATTCCATGTAGAAATTTTACAACCGGCTTTACAAAAATATTATTTTATTTTTGATCTGTGAAAAAATGGAACAGATCTAAGAGATTCACAAGTTTCTTGTAGTCCATCTCCCTTCGCTTGCTCGAAGAAGACATCAGACCCTCTTTAGATAGTAAAGAAAACTAGAGGGACGAGAAGAGATCGCGTCGCAAGCCAGAGAAGAGAAAGGGATCGGTCAAAGTGCTAGAGGACAATTCCAATAAAATAACCTGTTAAATTGTTTTACAGTTATATCTATCTTGCACTCTTATTTCTTTGCCACTGAAAAGATTCCGCGCATGACCGCCATCAAGAAGGCCACGGGTTTGGACAGGGAAGACACTTGTTTCTGCAAACTAACGGAAGACGATGGAGGCTGATAGGGATTTTAGATGGAGTTTAAACAAAATGTTAAAATTGATTAAAAGAGGGGTGAGTTTTAGGTATTATATTAGTAAATATAATAATTTGAGTGTTGAATATATAATTTCAATAGTTTGAAATATATATATATATATACCTAAACAAATAAATTCATAAAAAAAAAAAAAATACAAAATAAGAATGAAATGAATGGCAAAAATATAGAAACTCATAAGCTACTGTAAGTAATACTAGAAATTTTTATTTCCATGAAAGAATACTTAAATTTTAATTGCTGCAGGTGGTGAATGGTGACGAATAACTACGGCAAAGACCAACTTTGTAGAGTGTCAGTGAGGTTAGAGGCTAGCCACGATGAATAACACCTCTACACCTTCGTTTCTTGCGATGGATCATGCTAAGGAGAAGCAAAAAGAGGTCCGGACGGAGACAACTAATGAGAACTGGAAGAAGAGGAGTTGTGAAATAGGGATTTAGTAGTATCCCTATTTAATTTAGACTGTCTGATCAAAATCTACATTACAATATTCAAATTTATTTTAATCAGAGTGTCTTTCCAAATCGGTTATCATATGCCAATTGAACAGTCCAATAGGCGGTTCAATGTGGTTGCGAACGGTTTCATGCGAACACAATTTTCGCAGGTGACGGAACTGGCTGGCTGACGGGTTTTGATTCTGCCGGTTAAATCGACCGAATCAATCTGATTTTTAAAACCATGATACTTACATTAAATATAAACATTGAATTTAATTTTTATTATCAATATTTTGTAATTAAATTTTATTTATATAAAATCTGTAATTAACGGGCAATATTTTTTTAAAAGTTAAAATATTTCTAGAGTATTATGATATATTTTATTTTTAAATGATATCATTTCATTAGACATATTGTTGATTTCACACAAAATTTCTTATTTTTGATAAATTAAATTACTAAATAAATTACTTATTTATAATATATTTATACCAATTTGAAAATTCATTTAAATTATTTAATAATTTATTATATTTATTTTATTAATTTATTTGTATTATTTAATATATTAAATAAATATTAATACATTATATTAAATATATATGATATGTGACCAAAAGTTCATCTTGATTAGGAATGAATATCGATACAAATATTAGATTAAGATTTTAAAAATTAAAATGGGGACCATCTGATCTCCAAATTCACCAAGATTAGAACCAAATTAAATATCTCAAGGAGAGAAGCCCAATGACACCAAAATCGGTCCAATCAGAGCCCCAAATAGATTCAAATCAAAAGATCAAAGCATTTTTGGAAGATTCGGAGTATTAATTGGATGATCAAATGACACCCAAATATGACATGCTTATTAACGAATCGAGCGGCTCAACGAGACGAATCCAACGAGCCGAAGATCACTAAATTTTGAAATCTCTAGGGCCTCTAATGCTTGGTAAATGCTTCATGATCAAGGGATCAATATGAGTCGTCCAATAGAACACTCACATTATGCCCTTGTTCTTCTTCATATTTACAAGTCATGTCATTCACAAAAAAACTATAAATAGCCCCCATTCTTCACATGAAGAGGAGGCGAAAAATGAAGGAAGAAAGGAAGAGAAAAAGAAGAGAACTTTTGGTGTTGTCTTACCGCCGACCATCACCAAATCTTTTCCAGATCACCGGTCGTCAACGGACTTCTGCCCGTTCGTCAATCGCCGCTGGTTCTCTTCCCAAACATTGCTAGACTTCCTCCTTTTCATCGACAATCACTATATCTCTTCCCGAATGTCGCCATACTTTTGCATGTTCGTTGATCACAGTCAAATCTCTTCATGACCATCACTAGACTTCCTCCCTTATCATCAATGACCGATGAATCTCTTCACGACTACCAACCATAGCTAGACTTCCTCCCTTCCCGTCGACCACAGCAGGATCTCTTCTCGACTACGCATTGCCATTGTACCTCCTCCCTTATCGTTGAACACTATTAGCTCTCTTCTCAACTATTGATCATTGTTAAACTTTCTCCCATTCGTTGGTTTCCACCAGATCCCTTCCCATTAACTAGCATTTACCCGACTATTATATATTCACCGACTATAAATGAAACTCCCCCTAGATTCTATAATTACTAGATCTCCTCCGAATACTATCTAATGGTAACTATTGTTCTCCCGACCTCCATCCCCTGCCATTTATGATCACTCTGACCATTAGTGCCATACTATGGTCTCCACAACCACTATTGCCCGACTATAGTTCTTCTAACCTAAATTGCCCACCATTTACAATCTATTTGACCATCAATGCCTGACTATGGTCTCTATAATCATCATCACCCGAATATAGTCCTTCAAACCTCCATCACCAAACTACGGTCTTTCTGACCTCCGTCACCCGCCAGCTACAATTCTTCCTACCAACGTTGCGTCTCGACTATGATTTCATTAACAACATCGTCTGTTAACTATGGTTTGCCGACCAAATTAACAAACAAACACAAATTCTTCCAAAATCCCACCATGCAATTTATTCAACATGATGTATATTTACTACATTAAAGCAATGCCTCCTCCCCCTCCCTCCAAAGAAGAGCCTCATTTATAATCAACTGCTAAAACTAATGGATTCATTCAAACTAGGCAAGGCCCTGTAATTTTTGTGGACCTCCAAAAGGACACCGTCAGCTGTAGAGTGTAGAGGGTATATGATCGCATCACTCAGAAGGATAGAGATGATTGCAGGCCTCTGCACTCCCCGCAAATGAGCTAATGGAATGGAAGATTAGATCGTACATACGACTAACCATTGAGGATAGCGGCTTTCACCAGTGCACCCCGATGAGTAGTAATATATATGACCTGATTAAAACAATAGCTTTCCCCCACCCGATACATCAGCTCGAGTGGAATTTATTTATTGTGGAATTCTATTTCCAACAGACATAATCCCCCGTAGTTTATTACATCTTGAGCCTAGGGCTCAAAAAAACTCTCGATTAAGGATCCGACGTTATTCTGTCCTAAAACAAGGGATTTGCATTAAAGGGGAGACTAGAAAATCCTACTCAAAAGGAAAGAAAGGTTCAAATGGCTTAGTCAACATGTAAGATTCATCTTAGTATCTAGAGGAACTAAGATAGCTGAGGAAAGGAGGAGAAGAAAAGGGCTAAATTGAGCTCTTAAAGAGTAAAGCTGTGTTCCTCCTATAACAAGGGCAACCATTTTTTCTCAACTAAGAGTTTTCTATATATATTTTTTATTATATTTATTTCTTTATATGTTCACAATCAATGATCGGAATACAAAGAGAATGAAGTAGTGTTGTCTTTGATAACACAGGCCATGTTCGCCACATGAACAAAATTGGGGGAGAAAAATTAGATAAAATTTTGCAAAGAATTAGAATATTGGATTTGATAACCCAGGCCACGTCCATTAAATGAATGAAACTGGGGAGCATAATTATAGTGAAATTTAGGCAAGAATATAATTTATATATAGATAGTGGATCAATATTACCACTCCCAACTAACGTGGGTTGGTATGGACCCAATATCTCATCTCAAAGGAGGTTTGAATTAATGGTTTTGATATCTTAGACATCACTTGGGGTGACAAGTGAAACTGGATTGTATAAATATAAGCACTACTATCCCAATGGCGTAGCATATCGCCTTCAAGGATAACCTTATACTCTTCGTAACGAATATCGTGTGCTAGAGGAAAAATCATCGTGGCCACACAAACAACCAAAAAGTAAGGGGGAACCTTTTAAGAGGTATATATACATAGGGATATTTGCATGAGGTAGGGGGCTCCTCCTGCAACATGCAAAACTCAAGAATAGTACTTTTTCAAGTACTGCCTGTTGATGACAGACATGGGGTGAACGCCATTTATATCAACAAATAGGTAAGAACCACCTTCGTAGGCTTTCTCTATGATAAAGGGTACTTCCAAATAGGCTTAAATTTATTGCTTCGATGATGGTACGAAATGATAGGTCTACACAAAACTAGAACCAAGTTGTCAACTCGAAAAGCACAGGGTCGAAGAAGGCGATCATGTGATAAGGCCATACGAGCTTGGTGTAGCTTAAGGTTCTGATAAGCTTGCAAATGCAACTCTTTTAAACCATCAAGCTCTTCCCACCATGGTCACCAGAAACCTGTGGACCACTGAAAGGACACTGCTTGGCTCCAAGGTGTAGAGGGTATACGACCGCACCATCTAGAGGGATAAAGATGACCACAGGTCTCCATGCTCCTTACAAATGGGCCAATAAAAGGGCTGATTAGATCATACATATGACTAACCATTAAGAATAGCGGCTCTCACCAGTGCACGCCGATGGGTAATAATATATATGATCTAATCAAAATAACGGGTTTCCCCCATCCGATATATTAGCTAGAGTGGGGTTTATTTGATGGTGAAGTTTCATTTCTCACAATCATAAGCCCTTGTTGTTAATTATATCTTGAGCATAGGGCCCAAGAAAACTCTAGATTAAGGATTCGATATTATTGAGATTGGCATGAAAGGGGAGACTAGGAAATTCCTACTCGAAGGGGAAGAAGGGCTCAAGTGGCTTAGTTAACATGTGGGGTTCACACCAACATCCGGAGGGACTAAGGAAATTAAGGAGAGAAAGAAACTCATACATTTAGAGCATACAGAGAGAAATAATAGAAGTGGCGCCATCTATGTGACACAGATAAGTAGGATTTATAGTCCCTAAAGAGAAGGAACTTAGCCACTATTTAGGCATACTATAAAACATCCAATGTAGTAGCCTTGAAACCTAAATCTAAGATGGGTTAGTGTTATGCCCAACACTAATACCCATGTCCTAGATAATTCACCTAGGCTTATACCTTGCCCAAAAAGGGACTCCAGCTAACCACCTAAGCACTTTAAATCCATATTATCCAGTCTTTATTAAAGATAGATGGGTAGTTTAAGTATTTTAGAAGTAGGGTCAACATCCAGAGAGATTCCTAATTAGCCCTAGACTTATGTAGGGTGAATGCTTCTAGAGTTAATACAATTAAATTTTAATTAAGTCTGTTTCTAATGCAATGCACATTAGTTGAAAAAGTTAAATCATATATGCTTGAGATTTTAAAAATATGCTTATATAAAAATAATTTTTAGAAAAAAATTGAGCCTCCGTAGGTCCGACACATTATCCTTATAGGCCAGATTATCTAGACTCTACTCGCACGTGGGGAGGTGTCTTATTAGAAGGAGAGAGAAGAATGTATTTAATATGCATGCAACCCTAAATAAGTTTGGCTATTCTCTAGTTCATTAAGTTTTTAAAGTATTTAATTCTTAAAATTTTAGAATTTAATTGTGAGTGGAAAAATAATTTTTGTTCGACAGAGCCTAGCGTAAATCAAGCCAAGCACATTCAAGAAAAGAAACCTAGAAAAGGCAAGCAATTTCTACTATGCAAATATGTAAACACCCTAATATGAATCCATAAAAAACATAGTAAAGTAAAGTCCATAGCAAGTGCCATATAAGTACAACGCAGGGTTTGTAGAAAAGTAGTTGTGGCCAGGCTCCACCGATAATAACCTGGATTCTAATCCTAATAAATGATGCAAGTCATAAAAGATAGGCATTTCATCTTTAACTCTTTGTCTTTGAGTGGATCATCCTTCTTCGGACCATCTCCCTTTGGATCATTCCTTCGGGCTCTATCTAGTTCATCCTTCGAAAGGTTATCCAAATGACTAAAAAATTTCCCGAGAGGGGGTCTTTCTTATTCTCTTTGGGTACCAAGTGTTTGAAATGTTAGACTTTTATAGACTTTCATAACTCAATGAATAATAAATTACATTATATTTGAAAAATAAAATCTAGACTCAAACTCATGTATGGTTATCCTAATAAAAATCCCAAGCAGTTATAATATCCGAAGCTGTTTAATATTTGTGTATAAAAGGTAAACACGCTTGGCCATGCTCTTTTAATTTTAATGGGGCTAAGAAGTCTCTATAGCATCTGTAGAAAATAGCATTAGTATTTAAAGCTTAATAATTTACCCCTCCCTTTTATTTTTGTGTTGCATGAGTGTGGCCACCTGTATAAGACTGGATTAGTATAAAGGCGACCCTAGCCCATGGGCAGTTTAACACACACACCATAGAAGTAGGAAAAGAAAATACCAGCCCTAATCCTAGATCTATAAGTGATGCCCTAACAAATTTATATGTGTGCAGTAGGCTTGTGTGGCTTTGGATAGATCCTATGTCGGGCATTTAGTTCAAGTCGCCTATAGTTCAGATTTGTTGAAGGTATGAAAAGGAAACTTTACTTAAGATTCAAATATTAATAGATTAGGTTCCATTTTAGTTAATTTTAGTTTGTGGATCCATTTTAATGCTCAGGGTGGTAATATTTAAAGTTTAAGTTTTTTTAACCAATTTTGAAAAGTCCCGGGTTCTCCTATGTGCAAGGCTTAGGGGGTTCAAAATGTCACTATAGAAAATAGGCTAGGTTTGGGAATTTTAGCATTTTAGTTAAATATTAGGGCTTATAAGGAGTAGTAATATGTTGAGTTTGCTGGATTTAGAGTTTTCTAGGTCAAGATAAGAATTTTAGAAGTTTCAGGCAATTATTGAATTATTAAAATTATCCAATTATGAGTGATTTTATGGTTTCAATCAAAATTAGCTCCAAACTGATTATAGTCACCCCCAAAGGTTATAAATGACCTAAGAAGATGTTCCCAAGTGTTTGGTAAAAATTTGGAATTTATGATAATTTTTAATTAATTAATAAGGGCAAAAAGGTAAATTTTAATTAAGGTTAAATTAAGGCTCAGATTAAAGTCCAATTAAGAGACCCTAATTATCAAAGGTTAAGGGATGAATTATAAAGAGTTTGAGATATTATAGGTAATTTTTTGATTTGAAATGGATTTATTAAAATATTTTGAAGTTATCAGGTCCTAATTAACAGGTAAATTAGGGTTTTTTAATTAAGGGGTTTAAAGGCTCCTAAAAAATATCCTAGAAAATTCTAGGAGGTTTAAGATGTCATTAAGTTTAAATGTTAAAATTTTCATGTCAATCAGGGATCTATCTTAGCTCCTAGAATTTTTTTGAAGTTCGCTAGACGGGTCATTAATTATTGTCTTTAGGGTGTTACTACATTAAGTGGGTTTAAATCACATGTTCAAGACTAACCCTTAGGATAACATGAATGTAATACATAAAAATAATAAACACACCAATCCTAAAATCTAGGAGGGCCTAAGCTAAGTATTCGTGCATCCTACACATGCAAAAGATGATAAAAAGAAGAATAAGCATACTTAACGTTGTGATTAGTGAATTATTGGGACTCAATCATCCACAAATCCACCTCCCAATTAATGCTATTCATATGTGAAAGTGCTCTAATGACACTTGAAAGTTCATTAGGGATATTAAGCCCTTATGAACTAGCCCCAAGGTTAACCAAGAGAGAGGTGAATTGGTATTAAAAAAGAAATCTTTCACAATAAAAAACACAAACCAAAATAAACCAAGATTCACCACAGAAATCAAAGTGCACAAATTAAATACGGAAATAATAAAGGAAATAGCACACTAGATTTATAGTTGTTCGGTCAAAACTTGAGCTACGTCCACTCCTTGGAGGCACCCTTTGAGTATTGCACTAAAATAAGTGTCTCACCATTAGCCCCCACAGCTAAGCGGAGAAGCCCTTATAAAATCATTTCCACCTTCCCCGGTGCGGTGAAGTAGTCGGGTCCTTTGACACCAAAGAGATCTTCTTCTTTCCAGAACTTCTCTCAAGATAAGCCATAAATTTGATGGTACTAAGGTGCAAGCTCACCGGAGCAACAGTGGGGAATCCCCCTCCACACTCCCTTGAAACACTCTCCAAGGAACTTCTCCCTCTCTCAAACTCCACCCTTTCATCTCTCCCTTTCATGCTCTCTCTTCATGTTCCCTCCAAAAGAACTAAGCTACAATGACTACCATATACACTTACTAAATGCTTTGTTAAAGCTTAAATAGAAGAGCTCAAAATGATCTCATTAATTGCAACTTACCGACTTTATCGTCTAGGTCGATATGTATATCATCCTGGCCAATCAGTGTAAATTAAGCCCAATCAGCCAAGATGATTTGGGATGATCAGAAAAAATTTATTCACATCATCCAGGATGATAATATATCATCTTGGCCGATCAATATAAATCGTGGAATATCATCCTGAACATCTCCCTCAATAAGAGTTGTCTGATGTCCAATCATCCAATGGATCGTCTCAGCTGATCCTGCAATCATCCAGGACGATGTGACCGTGTAATCAAATCTTAATTACTATCCTTAAATACCATATTAATTTAGGAAAAATTGTGGTGGATCGGTCAATCCAATGTTCGGGATGATGCCTAGGATTATGTCCAAAAATAAGTAATACCTAAATAGATATGGTGGCTTATTCTTTTTTATTTGAGCCTATCATCCTGACCGATACAAAATCGTCCTGGATGATATTCTTAATGACTGCTACCTTAACAAGGATGCCCTAATTACGATTTCTATTTTTGAACTGATCGTCCAGGCCGATATAAATATCATCCCGGATGATGTTACCAAAAACAATAAAATATAAGAAACAATCAAAAATTGTCCCAAGGTGTGTGTGTGCAAGGTTACTTAGCATTAGGAACCACATTATTTATAGTAGACTCAAGAAAGGGAAAAAATACAAACTGACTCAGACTTAATCTACCCAACATTGAGCTGCACTTGATCTTGTGGCCCTGAAAAGTTAGTAGGCAAGGCAGTCATAGAAAATTATGAATGTTTGCTATCATCAAAATTCTAATCCATGAAAATAGATTCACAAAACTCTCCCCCTTTTTGATGATGGCAAATATTATCGGTTGAATTTACAAAAATGAAAACATTTTCTTCTAATCTCCCCTTACTAGAATAATACATAAAAAAAAGGAAAATCAAATTTTTCATTGTTTTTAATTTTTTAAAAAATTCAAAAAAATTTATAAATACAACAGAATGTTCTCCCCCTTTGACATTATCAAAAAGAGAAGGGGCACAAAAAAGTCTTTAAGAAAATGAGAAAGTCACCTATTGATTTTATTCAAAAACTAAGTAAGGAATGGATTGACAATCCAGAAAAGATAAGAAATTCAGAAATTGTTAATCAAAGCTCAAGTTTTTTTAAAGGCTCAAAAACTTTTTAATCCAATATCTAAATCAAGGAATAAATTAGAAAAATAGACACTAATTGTTCAAAACTTCTTTCATAAAATATATCTAATAGAAGATTAATGCAAAAATTGGCGAATAAGGAATCTTGATTTTCATACTCAAGTACCGAAAATATCAAGGGTTTTCTTAATCTTTAAGTAAACACAGAAAAAGTAAGCATACTCTTTGTGGGCTCATTTTATGCCTCTTGTCAGTTTTTTGGCGCACTTTGCGCTTCTTTTACTTTTTGATACACTTTGTGTATCTTTCTCAATTTAGCGTCATTGTGCATCTTTTGATTTGACGTCATTGGCCACTTTTTTTCTTGATTTGGCCTCATTGGCCATTTTTTAAAATATACTTTAAAGAAATTATGAAAATAAGATTGACTATATAACCTTAGCACCCTAAACGAAGATAAATATTTCTGTTTTTATCGGCGTATTAGTAAAACCGAAGTTAGGGAGGTTTTAAAGAAAATGAAGGGTGGAAAGGCAGTTGGACTTGATAATTTTCCAATAGAGGTCTAGAAAAGCTTAGGAGATGAAGGAATTTCTTGGCTTACTAAACTTTTTAATACTATTTTAAAGACTAAAAGGATGCTAAAAGAGTGGAGAATGAGTGTGTTAATTCATATTTTTTAGAATAAAGGTGATACACAAGATTGTGCGAATTATAGAGGAATTAAGTTAATGTGTCATACTTTAAAACTATGAGAGCGAGTTATGGAGCATAGGTTGCGGTGTGATAATAATGTTTCTCAAAATCAATTTGGATTCATGCCGGGTAGATCGACTATGGGAGCCATTCATTTATTAAGAGGTTTGATGGAGAAATATAGATAAAATAAGGAGGATCTACATATGATATTTATTAATTTAGAAAAAGCAAGTGATAAAGTTCCAAGAGAAGTGCTATGGAGAGTTTTTGAAAAGAAAGGAGTTAATAATGTTTATATTCAAATCATTAAAGATATGTATGCAAAAGCTATTACTTGTTTTCAAACACATGGTGGTTTGACCAAGTATTTCCCTATTTCGGTTGGGTTACATCAAGGATCAGCCTTAAACCCATATCTTTTTGCATTAGTCATGGATGCCCTCACTAGACATTTGCAAGAGGATGTACCCTGGTGTATGCTTTTGCTGATGATATTCTTCTTGTTGATAATACTAGAGAGGGAGTTGAAAGTAAACTTGAATTATGGAGGTTAACATTAGAGACTAAAGGTTTTTGCTTGAGTAGATATAAAATAGAATATATGGAGTGTATTTTAGTAGTAATAGACCTTGTGAGGGGATTGTGACTTTGGGAGATCAAGTCATTAATAAGAGTACACGTTTTAGATATCTTGGATCTATGGGGATATTATCAACAAAATTCAAGTTGGATGGTTGAAGTGGAGAAATGTATCGGGCTTGTTGTATGATAGAAATGTACCCCACAAACTTAAGGGAAAATTCTATAAGATGGTAGTGAGGCCTGCAATGCTTTATGGTGCTTAATGTTGGCCATTAAAAGAGAAGCATAATACTAAGTTAAGTGTGGCAGAGATGAGGATTCTCAGGTGGATGAGTGGCTTTACCCTTAGAGATAGGATAAGAAATGAGCATATACGTGAAAAGGTTGGAGTAGCTCCAGTAGAAGATAAGATTAGAGAGAGTCACCTTAGATGGTTTGGTCACATAAAATAGCGGTCTTCTAATGACCCGGTTAGGAGAGTAGATGTATTTGATTTGACTTATGTTAAGAAAGGTAGAGGCAGACCTAAAAAGATTTAATTAGAAAATATTAGAAATGACCTTTCTTTGTTAGTTTTAAATGAGAATTTGACCTTTAATAAGACACAATGGAGAAAAAGGAATAATATAGCCGACCCCATGTAGTGGGATAAAGGGTTGATGTTGTTGTTATTGTGATGCTACCATTTTGAAATTTTAAAAACAAAAGTAAACCAATTTTATTGACACAACGAACTACTTGATTAAGAAAATTATGAGGTAGATTGAGCAACTTGCAAAAGATTTCTATATGATAGATAAAATATAGCGAGATGAAAAGTTTAGTTTCAAAATCTAATTTAAAATATGATAAAGATTTTAAATCAAAAATAGAATAATCTCTTTTAGAAAATAGAGATTGAGAGTCAAAATCATGAGTTTTCTTTCTTTGACTGTTTTTAGAAAAATCAACCACAACTTACATAAGAATTTAAGAAAAACAGGAGGTAGATTTTTCATTTTTTAAATTTTAATTTCTTTTTTAAAAAAAATATTAAAAACACTACATAAAAAGAAAAAGTAAAAACAAAATAAAAAATTTTAATGAAAAATAAAAGAAAGAAAGAAGAGTGAAAAAGAATAAATAAAAAAATAGAAAAATACCCAAAAACAAACAAAACACAAAAAAATAAAGCATACGAATAATGGTTCACACATCATCTTGCTCCTGGTCTGATGATTCACAAGCTAGGTCTGCCCAGGAGATTTTTTGCTTTTCATTATTTGCCATTTTTATAATTTTCTTAACTTTACCCTTTTTTGTTGTAAGAAGAGTTCTCAAATTTAGGCACTGATTTTTCATATGTAGCTTTCTACATTTAAAGCAAACAACGTCAGAAGAAATCTTAACTTTCTTACCATTTTTACCTTTATTCCACTTTTTTTTATGCTTATGCTTTGTTGAGTTTTTTAATTTGCTTGACAAGTCATCGCTTTCGTCCCCAACTAAGCCACATTTCTCCATGTTTTTAGTGTTTAGCACTATCATCTCTTCTCCATCCAAAAGTCTTTGGCCTAAACTTTGCTCGTAGGCAATAAGTGAGCCAATCAAATTATCAATATAATATTCATTCAAATTTTTTGATTCACAAATAGCAGCAACTTTAGCATCAAACTTATCATGTAGACAACGTAAAATTTTATTAACTTTTTCTAAGTTTGAAAACTCTTTACCTAAAGCATGCAATGATCTCACAATTTGAATAAAACCTAGTATACATGTCTAAGATTGTCTCATAAAATTTCATGTAAAATAGTTCAAAATCATGCATTAAAATATTCAACTTGGATTGCTTGATTTCATTAGTGCCTTCGTATATGGTGTGTAATTTATCCCAAATTTCCTTACCAGTAGTGCACGTGGAAACAAACATAAAGTCTTTAAAATTTAAAGTACAAAATAAGTAGTTTAATGATTTTACATTCAATTGAGCATTGATTTGTTCTTCCTTACCCCACTGATTAAAAGGAATATCAATTTTAATTCCATCTAAAATACGAGATGGTATAGAATGAATAGTTAAAATCATTTGCCATATTTAGAAATAAATTTATTGCAAAAAAGTAGACATGCAAATTTTCCAAAACTCAAATGTAATATTTTTAAACAATGGTAGTCTGGTGATTGAATAACCTTCTGCAATATTACGATTATAAAAATTAGCCATGGATCAAAATTCAAAAGTTTTTAAAAACTTATTTTTATGAATCCTGCTCTGATACCACTTGAAAGTGCTCTGTTGCCACTTGAAAGTTCATTAGCGATGTTAAGCCCTTATGAACTAGTCCCAAGACTAACCAAAAGAGAGGTGAATTGGTATTTTAAAAAAAATCTTTCACAATAAAAAACACAAACCAAAACAAACCAAGATTCACCACAGAAATCAAAGTATATGAATTAAATATGGAAATAATAAAGGAAAGCGCACACCAGATTTATAGTGGTTCGGTCAAACCTTGACCTACGTCCACTCCTCGGAGGCACCCTCAGAGTATTGCACTAAACTCAGTGTCTCACTTTTAGCCCCCATAGCTAGGCAGAGAAGCCCTTACAAAATCACTTCCACCTTCCCCAGTGTGGTGGAGTAGCCGAGTCCTTTGACACCAAAGAGATCTTCTTCTTTCTAGAACTTTCCTTAAGACAAGCCTTGAATCTAATGGTACTAAGGTGCAAGCTTGTTGGATCAACCGTGTGGAATACCCCTCCACACTCCTTTGAAACCCCTCCAAGGATCTTCTCCCTCTCTCAAACTCCACCCTTTCTTCTCTCCCTTTCAAACTTTCTCTTCAAGTTCCCTCCAAAAGAACGAAGCTATAATGGCTGCCAAAGACACTTACTAAGTTCCTTGTCAAAGCTTAAATAAAAGATCTCAAAATGAGCTCATTAATTGTAACTTGCCAACTTTATCATCCAGGATGATATGTATATCGTCCTGGACGATTAGTGTAAATTGGCCCAATCAGCCAGAATGATTTGGGACGATCAGAAAAAAATTATTTATATCATCCAGGATGATAATATATCATCCTGGCCGATCAGTACAAATCATGGAATATCGTCCTGAACATCACCTGAATAAGAGCTGTCTGATGTACAATCATCCAGTGGATCGTCTTGGCCGATCCTACGATTATCTAGGACGATGTGATCATGTAATCAAATCTTAATTGATTTTCTTAAATACCAAATTAACTTAGGAAAAATTATGTTGGATCAGTCAGGCCGATGTTCGGGACGATGCCTGGGATGATGTCCAAAAATAAGTAATCCGTAAATAGATCTGACGGCTAATTCTTTTTTATTTGAGCCTATCATCCTGGCTAATAAAAAATCATCTAGGATGACGTGCTTAATGACGACTGCCTTAACAAGGATGCCCTAATTAGGGTTTCTATTTTTGAACCGATCATCTAGGCCGATATAAATATCATCCTGGACGATGTTACCAAAAATAGTAAACTCTAAAAAATAGTCAGAAATTCTCCCAAGGTGTGTGTGTGCAAGGTTACTTAGCATCAGGAACCACATTATTTACAATAGACTCAAGAATGGGATAAAATACAAACTGACTCAGACTTAATCTATCCAATCTTGAGCTGCACTTGATCTTATGGACCTAAAAAGTTAGTAGGCAAGACAGTCATAGAAAATCATAAATGTTTGCTACCATCAAAATTCTAATCCATGAAAACAGTTTCACAATAATATGCATAACATAAGTTTAGAGTTTCACAAAGTGGATCCCCCAAAATTAGGAATTTAATCTTATAAGTAATTTTAAAACAATTTAAAATTCCCATATTTATCGATGTGTGAATACATAAGTTTCAAAGTAATATGACTCAAAATAATTTAATGCTCATACTCAAGGGAGATCTACTGGCCACCCGAGCGAGGATTCAAAATAATTTGAAAAATAATTTTGTAATTTCAAACTATTTAACCAATTATTTAATTAAATAACAGTTAAATAGTAGGGATAATGAAATGAAAGGTAAATATACCCAAAAAATATATTTTTGGCTACTAAAATATTTTTTAAATGAAAATAAATATTTTTCTGAAAAATATCAAGGTATTATACAAAATTATCTGATTTAAAATGAATTTTTAGCAAATTATTGAAGCTTTATGCATTAAAAGATAATTTTAAAATAAGTTAAAATAATTGATACTTGAAACTAATTATAAAATTGAATTTAATTGAGCCAAATGATTGCAATGGTAGCACGGATCGAAATCGCAGTGACTTATCCACGTTAGCCAGCCTCATGTCCATTCGATTCTCTGCTGTTTTGAGCGAACGGTTGTGATCGCATTGGACAAGTAGCGTAGCTGCGGGATCAAACCATGTGGTCATTCCAAACTACAAAATGACCGGATCGTAACCGTTGGTCCTGACATCAACGGTTATGATCAAACCTTAGTGGACGAAAGTGAAACTCAAAACCCTAAAATCATTTTTTACTTCATTTAATCGATATACATAACCAAATAATATGAATTTTTAAACATAGAATGTATGTATGAAGAGCATAAATGGGGTATGATTTTTATGGCCTAAAATGCACTTATAACAAAACCATTTAACCCTACGTGTCCTAGACTAGGTTAAGGATTTCACCTCGATTTGTAGACAGTTTAAATTTTTATATGGGCTTATTCTATTTGTAGACTATCCACGCTCCTAGTTGTAGAAAGAATCATGGTCCAAAACCCTATGGATCGATTGAAAAATGCCTTGGAAGTTGTTTGCCTTCGGGTTGCTGGAGATCTCACCATCAGCGAGGTTGTGACGGCAGGTATAGGTTGGGGAGGGTAGAGAGAGTGGAGGAGAGCTCTCCCCCAAAATTTTATGGCTTGGGAAGGCTTAGAGAGAGATCATGAGTAAAAAGATCCCTTTGAAACCCTAATCTCTCCTATTTAAAGGCCTAAGCTCTTGATCAACGACCTAGATTGAATCTAAGGCCAATTAGGAGGGAAAACAAGATTAGTAGGCTATGGTTTCAATTAATAGAGTAATAGGAAATATTTAAATGGGTTAAAGAGCTTTAATTTGAACTAAAAAGGTCAAATCGACTTGGTCAACCTAGTCAAGTAGGCCAAATAGGGGATTGAGTTGAGTCCAAGAATAGGGCCTGGATTGGAATAAAATAAACTTGGGCTCAAATGGGCTAAGTGGGTCAACCTAGGTTGACCTAGTCAACCAAGTTGACCCAGGGCAGGGGTCTTGGCCCAATAGGTTAAGTTTGACTAATTAGGTCCAGTGGAGGAGAGAGTTGAGTCTAAGAATTTCTTAAATTAAAATTTGAAATTAATAGAAGGCATTTAGGTGAACTAGGTTGACCTAGGGCCTTGGTCTGGGTTCAACAAACTTAGCTTGATCCTTGGAATTAGATGAGAGAGGTATTGGGGTCTGGCTTGCTCAATTTGACCAGGTCAAACCCTTTGACCCAGGGCTTAAGCAAAAGAGAGGTCAACAATTTTCCATCATTTTTAGGGGTTTCAACATAATAACTCTAGTGCATCTTATAAATATTACATCCCTACTTATTTATCTATTTGTGTGTGATGGTTCTTTATATAAGGCTAGGCTGTTAAACCTAATATTTCTCTATCATCGTGAATTTTTTTCATGACGTAACAGTTTAGCTCCATCTGTGAGATTGATTCCTAGCTAGATGGAAAACTTATGCAATTTTCTTTTTCCCTCAAGTATCAACCAATGTTGTATGAATTTCGTGGAAGCAAATTTGGATTGGGGGAACCCTTTGTTGTAACTTCCAATGCAACTGTAGTTAAGAAAATTTTCTTCAATATTTTTAACATCTAAGACAAAGTCATTACCAACAAATTTTCTTAAAACTCCGAACAAATGTATAGATGCATTAAGAAAATTTCAAGCTCTATACAGTTTCCAACTATATTTTTACTCATTGGGCAATTATATGTGTTGAAAGTGTTTGAAAAAGAGGTTTAAAAGTTTAATTTTTTTAGGAGAATTTAATTTATGGAATTTTAATTTTGAAATCAGGCACTTCATTATGAACAATATATCACCTCGGGTTTAAAATTTTAATTTCTTGAATTTTAGGTTAAAAATTTTAATTTTTTAGTGATGATATTTTTTCTTAATGATTTCAGATTACAAAACTGAAAGTTTCATCTTGATTGTAATAGTATAATTTATGGAAGAACTACATAGGACCCCGATGGGTCAAAATGACGGTATGTTAGTATTCAACTATTATGATCTTGATGAGAGATCATTAATTTAATATTCAAAGTCGTGAAGATAAATGATATATCCTCCCTAGGGAAGAAGATATCACCTATTGTCGATCATTAGGACATGTTGATAATGTTCATTAATGATTTTGATTTTTGAAAAAAAATTGACTGGAATTTGAAAATAGATCGGGGTTCTAAATATATACGAGTCCAAGCCCTCGTAGTTAGTTATATTGTTAGAAACTGGAGTTACCTACAAAAACTCTAGATTAAAATAATGACACAAATTTTATTTGGAATTTCTCAAGGATTGATATCAAAGGATTGAAGCTAGTATTTTTCAAATGAAAATGGATCAAATAGAAGCACTTATTATTGGAGGTCGAAGAAGCAAATATAGGAGGCATTTTGGATTATGAAATAGTTCAGAAATGCCTTCGTATAATCTTTGTGTTGGGCTTTAAGTTTTTGATTGAAGCACATTTTAATTTTAGTTGTTGATTTATTAGAATGGTGGGATTATATTCTCGAAAGTAGGAGACTTAAGATTTTGAGTCTTCCCCAAATACTAAGTCTAAATTGAGTATTGAATAATAGTATCACTAACTTAGCTAATATAGTGCAAATCTGGAATTAACCCGACCTGGATTGGAGAGCTAGCTAACCACCTAAGTTCTTTTAAACCATATGTTTTGGTCTCTTTCATAAAATAGTAGTGGACTACTAATTAAGTATTTAGAAGTTGAGTTCAGCATCTAGAGAGGATCCTAAGTGACCCCTAAACTTAAAGTAGGGTGATTATGTTTTAAGAGAAATATAATTAAAATTTTAGACACCTTTAAATTTAATTCTAATGCAATGTATGCTAAT
The DNA here is from genome assembly GCF_001605985.2 of Dendrobium catenatum. NCBI lineage: Eukaryota > Viridiplantae > Streptophyta > Magnoliopsida > Asparagales > Orchidaceae > Dendrobium > Dendrobium catenatum. The sequence goes on along the minus strand of NW_021319252.1, from coordinate 343,430 downwards.
TAACTCAATAAATGCATACATTTGTATGAAGCAATTTCAAAAAGGCTTAGAAATAGCTTTTTTTTCTTAAAGATTGCATAACATCTCTTTGATAGTTTTGCACTCTGATAGGTAGGTGGTCTGTCATAACTCATAGACAGGGAGGTGCCTAAAATAAGGAGAAACTAATGATATACTTATGCATACTCTTGGCAGTCACTAGCTTACTTCTTAAAACATTAGAGTTTCTATACGAGACTAAGATTTTAATTTTAATTTTAAGTAGAAAATGTTTTATGCATACTCATACGAGCCTCCGATCGTATCCAAGGTAAAACAAAACATGACATACAAGAAAAAAAACCTAGAAAAAGAAGCTAAGTTCTACTACACAATGAAAGTAAATTAATTAATCAATCAAATCATTTAAATAAATTCAAATATCTACGTGGCAAGTTCCATTTAATTTATAACATGGTGTCTGCAAAAATTAAAAATGCCCTGGTATAACTGATAACAACCTAAATTCTAATCCTAGGACTAACACAAGTGACTTTGAGTGGGATACTCTTTGTCTTCACTCCTTTGTCCTACTATGAGCTCCATGGATTTATTAGGTCTGGATACCCAAATGAAAAGAAACTCTACTTTAAAGGAATGTTTTCTTTTCTCTTTGTATATTAAAGTCACCCCCATTTGGATCTCCAACTCTTTGGATTCCAAATGAGGTGTATGTACCCAAACTCAAAGTTACACTTTCACAACTCGTAACTTAATCAAATTAGATTACATCTCAAAGTAAAGAAAATATAGACTCCCTATAAGGTAATCCTAAATAATTAAATAAATATAATTTACATCCCAACAAGTTACATATTTATATTATGGGTTCCGAAAATATGACCCTGGCCTCCGCCCGCTTTGTTTTTTCTTTACAGGAGTTTTAACGGAATTAAGTTCCAGGGTAAATTTTGGAAGGTAGATGAGTTTGTAGATAAGACAATACCCAGAGATTTCACCCTCATTTTGCAGGGACTTTATGATATGAGCTCTAGTTTCCTATAGGCATTAGCCCCTATAGTTAATTGCCCCTCCCGATAATGGGAGAGAACTTTCGATTAAGGCTAGTCATCATTCAAATACATAGAATATATGTGTTATCTAGCATATAGTAGTAGCATGGGCATGGAATTTGAGATTTTGGAAAGTTTAGATATTTGAAAATTTTGATATTTAAAATAAAACTTTCACCATCTCATACTTAAAGTGGATGGTGGGGGAATGAATGATGGACCCGATCAAGATCTCATAGTTCCATAGTCCCAGGCCATCTTGGTCCCTGGTCTACTTAGTCAAAGGAGGTAGTCAACCCAACCTGATAGAAGGATTCTTGTCAGCAGCCATGGTTGCTTCGTCCAAGGGTACCTTATAGACTTGGGATAAATATTTGTCTAAGGGGACAAATTTGAATCCACCTTAGCTAACAGAGGACTTTATTCCCTATCAATCATATCCTATTGATTCATATCTCAAGGATTTGGTGCCACTAAGAAACATATTGGCTTTAGTCATAACCAGTATTTCGTGGTGTCATTTGATGGAAAAACCACTCGGTTCAGAGGACCCATGGTCATAACCATTTTTCCTGCGATGCCATTTGGCGGCAAAACTTCCGGTCAGAGGACACATACCACATCCTTATTGGCTGAAGATTATTTGAGAATGGATCCTAATGATATTTTCGACCAGGCATTAGGTCTATGTGAGCTTAAGTAAATTTTAATTTGTCCACCTGACAAACTATTGTAGAGGGTGGATGAATTTTGCTTTAAGTATTTGATGGTTGATTTAAAATTTAAATATCTTATAGTTTGATGATTTTTGAATTTTGTTAGAATTTAGATTTTTGGTGGAATTTGAAAAAATCTTGTAATTAATCCCTCTGGTTGAGATTTGCAATTAACAGGGCCATTATCGGGGTGAAGGAGGTCATTTCCATTTGATTAAATCTTGACGACCCTATCAACTTGTCGATAGGGGATCAGGTTTCATATGCTTTGTTCCTTTATTAGTGAATTCATATTGTTATAGGCCTTGAAGGCCTAATATGAATGTATTAAAGAAAAAATACCGGTCTCCATAACCATATATTTATTTGATCGTTTGAACCATGTCAACTCCTACTGATCTGTATAGAAGGATCGGGTTCAAACTTGAATTCACTTATTGACCTGTGAAGCATTGCTAGACATCATGTGTGTACTCATAATAAGCTCACCGGAGACCATGTAGGTTTTGGGGGTATTTTATACTTATTTATTAAACCTTATCGACTGCTATTACTTTGGAGGATCGGGTTCGAATTTATTGACTCACACATCATCTCTAGACGTCATGTGTGTACCAATAACATATTCGTTAGGTCCCATGTGAGTTTTATAATTTCATTTACCCCTTGTGTACCTATGTGTAGGCAAACTACAGTACATATGCGGGGGTATTTAGTAATATTTATAAACTTCTTTTATCTGCTACATAGATGGATCCGGTGGCATTTTGTTACATCTTCTGATTATAATTATTTGTTGTTTTATACAGATAGATTGTCATGCACTACCTATATGATTTATGCATGTAGATTATAGTCCACTAATTAATCTCCTGGTTTTGATCATAGATGTCTGCATTTGATGTAGTATCATCAGTGTTTGTTCTTAACAGATCAATGTGAAGTTATGAGATGCGCCAACGGGGGGGTAAATTGGAAATTTGTGTAGTAAAAATACAATCCTAAATAGGATTTCTAATTTTTTGTGTTTTTAATTTTTAAATAATAAGATTAAATGATACGGAAGTGAATGCTTAAAACATAATTTGCAACAAGAGGTAGTGCAAATTTAACTTTCTCAACAACGAATTTCACTATGTTTTTCACCAAATAATTTAACAAATATAAAATACATAACATAAATAAAATGCAGTAAGGGAAAAATCACACCAGAGATTTTATAGTGGTTCGGTCACTTCACCTACGTCTACTCCCCAGAGTCCACCACTCCGAAAATTTCACAACTAAACAATAATTCTCCTTTTGCCCTTACAGTAAGGCAGAGAAGCCCTTACAAACCTTACTTTCACCAACTCGGTGTGGTGGAGTGCCAAGCACTTTTTCACCCTCGTTGTGATGGTAGCATACTTTCTCATTTTTCTCCCTCCTAGAGAAGGCAGAGTACCTTAGAGGATACAAATGTAGAATAATCTCCCCCTTAGAGAGCCTCCCACATGATCTTTTCGGGCTACAGGAGGAGCAAAGTGTAGCAAACTAAGAGCAACTGTGTGATCTCCCTAACACTCCTTCTCCCTCACAAAACCCACCTTCTCCTTCCTCTCACAAACACCAAAATCTTCTCAAGAGATCTCTCCCAAGGAATCCCTCTCTGTTCACATTCCCCTCTCTCTCTCACACACATATTCCAAAAAATAGAAGTATTGATACTTAAAACATGCTCCATGAAATCCTTAAATTTTTAATTTAGCCATTATGATTGTATAATATGATCCAAAATCATATAGTACGATCAACATAAAATAGCCTTCATCTTGGTACGAAGGTTTGCAAACAGGTAAAAAGTCTAAATACTATCATATAATATGATATAAACCCATATAATACGATATATAAAATCCTTATGTTTGTACATAATGATTCCTGAGATGATGAAAACTCATCTCTATACGTCGTATGGTACGAATGACTTCATACAGTGTGATTAGTTCAAAATAAAGGGATCATCCGGTACGATGTACGGGATGATAAAAAATAGCCTCGATTGATTATAAAGTATGAACGTAGTAGTATAGTATGATAACCAATCAAAAATTAATCCTTTATTTACACACTAATCATGAAGTTAATTTAAGTAAGTATTCAAAAATATTGTACTGTATGATAAGATCGTACAATATGATCAGTTCAAAATTTTTATATTAAAAACATACTTTAATTAATCTAAAGGCTAGGGTTTTTAATTAGAAATACATCGTACAGTATGATAGACATTTTACAATATGACTTGTTTACAAACAGCCGTTTGAGCTAAATCAGATCATACAATATGATTAAAACTCGTACAGTACAATCAACAGAGAAAAGATTTTCTTTATTTTTAAAGCCCTCTCCCCCTGTGTATGTGCATGGTTGCTCAGTCTTGAATATAATTTATTACCAGTCTCAATAAAAGAAAAATAATAATAAATAAAAAATTATAATGTTATGAATTCAAACTTCTACTCTTTCCAGTCTTTAGTCTTCTTGTTGTCTTGTGTAACTTCTGATCTCCCTGAAATGTTAGTACTCATACACAAGAGTAGAAATCATAAGTATTTAATGAATAGTAATTCAAACAATATTATTTGTTATCATCAAAATCTCAGACTAGGGGTCATGGACTGCACCACAATGTAGTTACTTAATTTGACTAGTGATTGACCGTTAAGGTGATGTAGCATTCATTGGATCTCCCTCATCACGATTCATGAGTAGTTTGATGTGTATATTTGTATTCACAAATGACCTTCATATTTGGCATGACATCTTTTAGTATTTGTTGTGAATAACATCGCTGCATATGCTTTGAATTCATTCCACTGCTCACAGATTTTAATGTACACGTTTATGTTATAGCGTTGCTAATAACATAAGCATCTGACATTTATTGCATATCTTTCATTCAATCTTTGGTCATTGTATGAAAGTATTCATCATTCCATGTGTATGTTTTTCATGAGTCTCTCCTTCACAAATGCTCCATTGATTTATGTTCACAATCACATGCCGGTAGTTGCATTCTCTTATTTACATGATAATTCTTTAGTATTGATTGAGACCCCCATATCATTGATCACAAGAAGGTACGTGTATTCAATTGAATGCTACTATTAGAGAGTGGGGAACTACTACTCTTATTGCATGTTAGTTGTTGTTGTCCTTGAGCCAGTCATCATATATTCTACGAATGTTTGCATTATAGTCAATGTGATGAATCCTCAATATCATATTATTGCATTCTCCAATTGATTTTTACTTGTGGTCAACACATTGGGTGTTTGATGGGTCTTATACGACATATTGTAGGAGCTCTTATCAGCTGTTGTTCTCTTCTGTATTTACCCATCTACTTCTGCTTGTGGTGAGCTAGTGTATTCACTTTCAATCAAGTGGTATTAATTATATAAAGGTGATGTTTGCTTTGGACCTTGTGAATACATCTTCGTTGTTAGTTAATTGTATGTTGAATTCTTTCGTCGCTCACAAGGGGTCAAATGACATTGACCACTTTGTAAATTGTATTTATTTGAAGCTTGTTTAATAAATCTTGATCATCAGTTCATCACCCTCACTATACTTTTAAACCCTTTTATTGATATATTTCCATGGCGCCGAGTTGATGTTGATGACATAGTCGCTATCATGTTTTATCATGTTTACTCACTTTGCAACTCTCTTGCTTGTGTGTGAGTTATAGCAACCATTACAATCTTTTCATCCTTCTTGGAAACAAATTGTTACATGCTTGGTGAACTCACATTATCGATATTTTATTGCCATCAACGGTATACCCTTTCCAATTTCCATTACCTACTTATTTCTATCTTCTTACAAAATTCTAGCATGTCAGGTGGATTGGTGCATTTGTAGGAGACCTAAGGACATTGATTTTAAATATATTGCCACCTTCTTTATTTGATTGTTTCATGTAGATTGATTTGCTTGAACGATTAGAGATAATTCTGCCTCATCATCTCTTGCTTATATATCTCTTGAAGACGTATTCTTCATTCACTTACTTATCTTTAATTTCATCATTTTTATGATTTATGACTTTAACTTACAAACATTAGACTTTAGTTTAGGTTAATATTTAGAACATTAATTCAAAGTCAGATTCATATTTGAGCTTAAGATCAAGTCTAAAATGAGTCTTCTTCATTATTTTCCGATATGCAAGTCCTCTATTGTGCAAAAGTTTCCAAGTTCTTTGTTTAAGTTTGAGTCCACTGCAGTCGAGCTTGAATTCGTGTTCAATTCAAGTTCAAGTGTGAGTTCAAGTTCCTTGTTGTTATCCCAAACTGCAATGTCAAGTCAAATTTCTTTGCATTTATTATTCTTGAGTTCAATCAATTTCTCTCATATTATTCAAATTCACTTGAGTTTAAGTTCATTTGGGTCCACTTGGTTCAAATTAGGTCCAAGTGCAATCTTAAGTCACCTAAAATTTTGACAGCCTCCCATCATCTCCCTCGTTTATGAGAAAACTATAAAAAATTTGGCCTCCTGCTATATTAGAGAAAAGCGTGTATGGTAGGTGACCTCATACGAGGACACCGTAGCTGTGAAATATTCAACCTGACTATTCTAGAGAAAGGCGTGTATGGATCTTCGATACCTATTACAAAAGAGAAGTAGATGTTTTCTCGCCAGCGGGTACTTATGAATATCCCTATCTCTCTGTAGGCACCACACCAGGTTCCTATTCCACCACAATAGAGAAAAGCATGTATAGGCCATTTTTTGGTGCGTCATGAATGCCAAAAAAGAGAAAATAGATGATCACCTGATTCGTTGAGAACACTGCGACGAGCTTCCTCCCACTATATTAAGAAAAGTATGTATAGGTGGTTATTTTGTCACATTGCTAGCAACAAAAGTGGGTTCTCGAAGTTTTAGGGTTTGGAGAGATTATACCTTTTTATTTCGGTGAGGTGGTGGGCATGAAAATCGAGATAATATTTTTTTCTCTTTTTTTTTTAATAATTTTCTTTTTCTTTCGAGACCCCTTTTTTAATAATAATAAAAATATTCTATATATATACATATACACATATATTAATAATACTATAAATATTAGTAGCTAATAATTAATAATAATAACTAATGGTTAATGACATTCTAATAATAATATCATTAAATAATAATAATATTAATAATAATACTAAGATAAATAATAACAATACTGATAATGATGGTAAGTAATATTATATTAATAACCTTACTATTAGCAACTTATTGAAATAAATGAGGAAGAGTGTAGGCTCTCTAGATCGGCAAAGGGGATGGCTTCAGGAGATGAAGTTCGGGTCTGCAGCCGAGAAGGGAGATCGGAGGGATATAGGCACTAGGTAGTTTAGCTTGGGTTCGTGAGGATATCATAGAGAAGGAGGTCTAGGGTCTGCTATAGAAGGCCTTGGCTAGGGCTTATAGGGGACAACTTCTACATAGGAATGGTGATGGGATGAGATGTAGAGGGTCGGTAGAGGGAGAAGCTCCATCACTCTCTCTCACTCTCTCTCACTCTCTCTCTCTCTCTCACTCTCTATATATCTATCTATCTATCTCTCTGGTCACTTGCAAATAGGTTAGGGATTCAGTGGGGTTTGGCTGAAAAGGAATCAGGCAAGAGAGTTCAGGTTGACGGGATAGGAAGGTTCAAATTGGGCTTGTGGAGTCGCGGCCTGAGAGGGAGATTGAGGATGACACTAGGATTCAGTAGGTGGAGATAGGTTGTGGGTTACGATAGAGGAAGGGTCGAGTATGGTTTCAATTGCTTGCGAGAAGTCTGAGAGTAGGAGGAGATGCTCGACTAGTTTGTGTGGGACGGGCTCGGGAAGAGGAGTTAAGCGTGTAAGAACCCAAATGAAAGCTTCATTCTCATTTTTAATAACACGAATGAAGACTGTGTCAAGGTGAAGCATGCATGATATGATGTTTTCGGTGTCATTTGCAGACTGCGGGATGGATTTTAGTAGAGATATCGGTATGGGATGCTATAGATGAAACTACAGGTAATGATTTGAGTAGTTCTTTTATATTCTAATTTCTTTTAGCTGCATTATGGAGGTCAAGAAATGGCCCACAACAAATGTGGAATGTGTCTAGAGCAAACCACGTTTGTTATATAGAGATTAACGCTATAGATTTCTAGATATTTATTCTAGATGTCACACTAGGGCTTTCATTTAGTGGATCTCAAAAAACTTGTTTCAAAGTCACACTAAGATTTTCATTCTATAGATTCCCAAGAGTCTATCTTAGTGTCTTCATGGATCTTTTAGTTGTACTTATAGTCCTCAGTTAGTTGATATATCTGCTCTTCATCAAGTCGAGATCCATGGGATTATGATAGAGTTTTTTGTACTTAGGTCTCTAGAGCATCACTCTATAGATTGACGCTGGTGGACAGCATCTCCACCATTTATTCTCTTTAATCACCATGGCCACTTTAGTTTATAGCCTTTATGTATATGTTCAACATTCTTCCATCATCTGGTTATATCACCACGACCACATGATTTTTCTTTTATTAAATTTTCTAGAGATTTTTATGCCTTCTTCCCTTTGCTTCTAGCTTTAGCTGACTTGATGAAGGGGTAAATGCCGGTGACCTAAACCCTTAGGTTTGTATTAGGTCAATGACAAGAAATCATCAGTCCATAGCTTTATACATAGCGAACATGTTGATGATAGAATTCACTTAGCTTAGCCTTAGGCTTTGTGTTAACTTTAGTATAGTTTCTTCGGTCCTTTGCTTTGTGCTTTAGCAGACTTGTTGAAGAATACCTTTGATCCTCTCTTGATTCTTTATGGATTTATTGAAGAATTTATAGGTTTTGAATCCGGTTGATAGTACCAAATGTAGGTAGTATCATGATCCTTAACAACTTTATAAGACTTTAATCTGAGTCACTTGAGTTTATCATATTAGAAGAGCTAGGATTTGATAGCTCTTCATCCTTTGATTGTTGAGATATGGGTTCCACTACTACGACCTTTCTTATGGCATATTGAATAGATGGAGCTGCCAGCGATAAGATCATATTTGGGCATGTTGGATCCAACCTTTTACACTCATTCAAACTTTATATTTGAGCTATGGGGAATGTTCTTCCAATGCTAATTTCACTGAAGTTAGTGGATTTGAAGTTCTCCTTTGTGGTTGAAGATTTGGAGTCTATGTACATTTGGTAGTTGCTCGCGACTCTTCCTTCCCTTTGGAACTTTAATTCTCCGATCAATTAAAAGAATTTTGTATACTACAATCACTTGAACTTGTGAAGTCAAATAAGCCTTCGTGTTTCTTACAGTCCCTACTAATTGGTTGACGAAGTGGGGATTCCGCTACTATGGCCTTTCTTATAGCGTGTTGAGTAGACGGAGCTGCCAGCGATCTGTTCATATTTGGGTATGTTGGATCTGACCTTTTATACATTCGAATCTTAAGCTTCATGCTATTGAAAGACTTCAAGTTTTTTTGGCTCAATTTGTTGGAGTGTAAAGTTACAAAAGTCTCTTTCCTGACTTTTGATTTTTGGTATGCTTGAGAAGGTGATGTCTCAAACCTTTAGAAGATCACCTGCATAAACTTAGAAAAGAATTTATTGTATTCTTAAACATAAGAAAATATTTATGTTGGTGATTTTTAAATATTTATTCGGAGATCTCGGTATATAGTGCGTTGTCAACCCGAATTGATATTTAAAATGTCCCATGTCTTGTAGGGACATTTTAAAGTAGAGTAAATTTAGGATTTTGAGATTTTAAATATTCATTTGGTGATTCAGCATATAGCACAATGTCGACACAAATGAATATTAAAAAAGCCCCTTTTCTCACAGGGATATTTTGGATAGGCTTTGTATCTTTGATATTTTAAATATTTATTCAGGGATCTTGGCACGCGACGTGATGTCAAATCGAATAAATATTTAAAATGCCTCTAATCTTAGGGAGAATTTTGAAATGCATTCTTGTCATATAAGACAATTTCAAAATATAAAATGTATATGTGATAATAAATATGTACAAAATACATAACACGTTGAATATAGCATTTTCTTGGGCAATTTTATGTGTGGTACTTCTTTAAATATCGATCGTTGATCGGCCGCATTGGCTTTTGGCTGTCCAGGTCGATAAGTTGATAAGCTCCTTCTTGAAACACCTTCTTGATAACAAAGGGGTTCTCCATATTGGATAAGAATTTGCCACCTATTTTTTAGTGTGAGAAGATTGGCCTTCTCAGCACTAGGACCAATTCCCCTTCTTGAAATGCCCGAGGGTGCACCATACGATCAAAGGATTTTTCCATTCTTCCTTAATAGATTTCTAGGTTTTGTTGAGCTTCCAATCTAACTTCATCGAGTGTATCAAGCTCTTTCATTCTTAAACAAGTATTTTTCTATTGAGTGAGATTGTTCTGTATTGCTATCCAGAGTGATGGTAGTTCAACTTCCAATGGCAATACTGCTTCAACTACGAACACAAGTGTATAAGGAGTAGCTTTGGTTGTCATTTAATAGGTTGAATGATATGTCCATAATGCCTCTATCATCTTCGTAAGCCATTCTCTTTTATTCTTGGTAAAGATCTTCTTCAATAATTTAACCAGCATCTTATTGAAGGCCTCCGCCAAGCAATTTGCCCTTAGATTGTATATAAATGAATAACTCCAATCAATTTTATGCCAATCAATAAATTTGTAGATTTTTGTACTTTTGAATATTATATCATTATCTAAGATTATGCAGTGTGGCATATAAAATCTATAGACAACATTATGGTTAAAAAAATTGATCACATGATCGGAAGTGACCTCTCTTAATGGAGTCACCACTGTCCACTTAGAAAAGTAGTCTGTTGCTGTTAGAATGAAATAATGTCCTACTGAAGATGGAGGATATATTGGCGCAATTATATATGTACCCCAACATTCAAATAACTAGGATGCTACCATTGGGTATAGAGGATTTGGAGGCTGATGTATAACATCACCGTGGATTTAATATTCGTAGCACCTCTTAGCATAATCAATATAATCTCTCACAATGGTCGATAAATAATATCCCATTCTCTTGATTCTAGTGGCCATTTTAGGATCTAACTGATATGCTCTATAAAGCCCCTCATGGACTTCTACTACCACTTTATCAGCTTCCTTGGTTCCTAGGCATCGTAGCGACATCTCATCGATATAGCTTGTTGTTAACAAATGTATATCATAACACCCTTTTTCTAATTTGTGCAGTTATAGATTTTTCCATTGAGAGTTTACATTCTTTAAAATATTTAATGAAGGGTTGCCTCCAATCATCTCCTTCCTCAATGTCTAGGCAATGTAGCCACGACTCTAAGCATCTACTGGTTTTATGTCTCTTGACTACATGACATTCTTCTAGTTAATTTTTAATAATGGTTCATTGGTAAGGTTGAGGATCAACTGGGGTTATATCTTGCTGGATTGAATCTGGTATTCCCTATGCCTGCAGGAATTACAAGATTACAGGCTCCAAGATCTGACGGTCGTGAACAGTAATTTGTATAGGCATCTCCTCATCGGTATTTGCCACAACCTTGGATAATTTGGCTAGACAATCTGCCTTGGCATTTTGACCACGAGGGACTTGACCTATTTTAACATTTGACACTTTCTTCAAAAGCTTGCTGGTGATAAAGGGCCAATTCAAGTTTGCCAACCTTGTAATTACCTGGAAATTAGTTTATCACAAGTTGAGATTCCCTAAAAATTTGGAGATTTTAGATTCTAACATCGATTGCAATCTACAGTCTTACTATTAGAGCTTTGTACTTGGCTTCATTGTTTGTCCAAGGTTCACTCAAACTGAATAAAAATCTCATTATGCCTCCCTTAGGTGATATGAAGATGAGATCGATGCCAGTTCGGGCCCTTGCAATATTTGGAGGTTACGCAGGCTTAATCGAGGAAGCCCCATCAAAATATATCTCCCAAAATTATAATTTGTCCTCTTCCTCGATCTGCATGATTTGCTCATCAGGAAAATCATCGATTAGGGGAGAGTCTGCTGAATAAGATTCATAATGAGAAAATCTACTAAGGATTATCATTTCACCATCTTTTGTGGCATATATATGATATCAAATTGCACTAATAATACAGTCCACCTAGCTAGGTAACCTATGAATGCTGGTCTTGTCATCAAGAACTTCAGCGGATTGATCTTTGATATAGAGTGATTCTGTGAAATAGCATGTAGTGGTGGAGTTTCTGAACTACAAAAATTAATGTTAGACAATGCTTCTCAATTAGAGAATAGTGGATCTCTATTCCAATCAACCTCCGACTGATGTAGTAGATTGAATTATCTTTGTCTTCTTAATTATGTTGGGCCAATAATGCTCCTAGGGACTCTTCTAGTGCTGCCATATACAATTTAAGAGGCTTCCCCGAGATTGGTACTGCAAGAATGGGCAAATTTAACAAGTATCTTTTGATAATATCAAATGCTTCATGTCACCCTTCATCCCACTTGAAACGAACATATTTCTTCATTAGATTTGAAAATGGGTGACACCTACCCGACAGGTTTGATATAAACAGCTGAATGAAAGCTAGTTTCCCTTGCAAGGAGCGGAGTTGTCACAGGTTTATAGAAGGCGACATCTCCATAATTGCTTTGATTTTGTTGGAGTCAATCTTGATACCTTGAGGACAAACGACGTACCGCAAGAATTTGTCGGAGGAGACCCAAAAAGCATATTTAAGAGGGTTCATTTTCAAAATAAACTTTCTGGTTCTGTCAAACATGATTCTTAGATCACTCAGGTGGTCTTTCTGATCCATACTTTTGACAAAAAGGTCATCCACATAGCACTCTACCTTTTGATATATTAACTCATAAAAAATATGAGTCATTGCACGTTGATAGCTGGCACCAGTATTCTTCAGGCCAAAGGGCATGATTGTATAACAGAAAATACCGATGGGCATTCTGAATGATGTGTGCTTATCATCCTCAGACACCATCTTAATTTGATTGTATCCTGATGATCCATCAATAAAGGAGAACATATCATAGTTTTATGTGTTGTCAACTAAAAGTTTTGATACTGGGAGTAGAAAGTCATATTTCGTACATGATTTATTAATGTCCTGAAAGTCAATACAAAAGTAATGAAATGAAGATTAGTTAATTTTAATTTTTAATTAAAACATAATCGAACATTAGATTGATTTAAATTTGAAGATTAAATGATAGAGAAAAGAGCATATTCAATTGGCGACATTACGCATCTTTTAAAATATTTATGGCACAATTTATGCATCTTTATGTATTTGGGATCATTTTATACCTCTTTTCAATTTGTAAATCATTGCACATTCTTTCAATTTTTGTACATGTTGTATATTTCTTTTTGATACCCCTTTTTTTATTAATATTTCCAAAATAAAAAATCTAAAAAATCAAATTTCTTTAATTACAAAGATAATTTTGTTGCAAATCTATTTTCATGGCTTATGTTTTGATGATTGACAAACACTATTTCTCTTGGACTGCTTGTTGCTTCTAACTTTTCAGGAATCGAAGATCGGACGAACCGACAAAGCCAGTTTAGGAGTGCATAGGTTGAGGGTTGAGTCAGTCTGTACTTTTTCACTTCTTGAGTCTACTTGTAATGGTCAAAGAGACTGATGCTAAGTAACCCTACACACACACACTTGAGAGACTTAGAATTTCTATTTTTACTCATATCGGCCAGGACGATATTTACATTGTCCTGGATGATCAGGCTTAAAACAGAAATGTCTAAATAAGGATTTTAAATAAGGCAGCCGACATTAACATATCGGCCTGGACGATACGTGTATCGGCCAGGATGATAAGCTCAAAACAGAAAGAAGTTGCCGCCATAGACAATTAAGGTATACTGTATTTTTAAATTATCGGCCCGAACGATTATTGATCGGCCTGGACTATATTAACAAATTATGCCTTAATTGATCAGGAAATCAATGGAGTAATTAAGGATGATTGATACAATCATATTGTCCTAGATGATCGCAGGATCGGCCAGGACGATCCAGTCAAAAACCTTAAATTACTTCAGGACGATAAATATCGGCCAGCTCGTATCCAGGGCTATTCTCAGGACGATTTTCCCATGATTTGAACTGATCGGCTGGGACGATCGTGAGATCGGCCTGGACGATCAAGCCAATTTTCAATCATCCAGTCTTGCATCCAGGGCGATGCTCTGGCCGATCTTCTGAGATTTGTACTGATCGGCCAGGTCGATGTCCATATCGGCCTGGACGATAAAGTCGGCAACTTACAATTAATGAGCT